>NC_090796.1:8885000-9185000 GCF_040054535.1 Antennarius striatus | reverse complement strand
TAAGACAAGATTAAATACTTCAAACACAACCAAAGATAACTACTGTATTAGTTTAGTCTTAGCTAGGTTTAAGTTATTCATGCAGATGAAGCATTTTAGGATTTTTATGACATTAGCTGTGTATATTTTTCCTCTCATACTATCTTTTTCCTGTCCATATGCGGGGCTTGTCTAAGAATAGACCAAAGGAATTTTTACAGAAACAAAACTTTGTTGTCACGCATAAATGGATTTCCCAACATTATTCTTATTCTAAATTCCCATGATGTAAATCTGTAAGGTTTTCATAATTTAGTTGAAGATAGCACCCAAGTAAAGCAGCTGATAAATAATTAACCTAATGTAGCTTGTAGAATAATACTAGCCTAATAAAAACGTGGGGTGTTGTAATATTACTTTGGTTGCCATAGCAGTTGAATCAGAGTATTCATTTATACCACTAATGATACTGTTACATGTTAGCATTACTGCTTTAAATCCATTACATACAATGATAATACATTTCTGGTTTTTATCATTTACATACCCAATTAAAGTTAATTTTGAGTCCAGGTTAAAACCTTTAATGACCTTGTAAAGCTGTGCAGGTTGCAGCTACAATGCTGAACATAGTTTGGATAAACAATGACACTTGATTATAATTAACGTGATTTTACATTCAGTTTGCATCAGAAGAAACATAACGCATCTCTGACCCTTTGTTTAACAGTGTCAGTTGTTATGAACTACACAAAAATAGTTCACAGCATTAATTGCATGAAAGTATTTGATCAAATAATCTTGAGAATGAAGATCATGAGTGCACTCAGTAACAAACACATCTGCAGTTCTGCAGTTAAAGAGTTTTTCTTTTAATTTGTTGAACTCATCTGTCCTGTTGCTGCTTGTCCACTCTGATTCTGATGACATGACAAATATGGCTGCCTTTTGATGCAAGCTGACAATTTGTATTGAAAAAATACTTTGAGGACTGAACTTGAGAATAAAGCAGCACAACAGACTGACTAGACAGATGCTCAGATAACGTTATGTGAGATGCAACCAAAGAAGCCTGGCCAAAATGCATCATCAATATTTTATCGAGTTGCCATCCGACATGTACTTGAGTGACTCAGGATGAAAAAGAAGGATTTTTATTTATAGTTGCTCAAATGGTGTGCAACGCAGGATGGTGAAGTATTATTGTGTGTTTTCTATTTTAACAGGTAGTCACAAATGGAGGTGTATTGTACCAATCTGTGTGAAATGTCGTCTGACTGTAGTCTTGTGATGGATGGGGTTTACTAAAAATATATGCTTTAACTCTCACAAAGGTGTGACAATGAATTGTCTTCCAATTAGCTTTAAACTAAAATAACTTTCTTTACAAACCATAAAACTCCACCCATTACAGGTCAGTTAGCCATTGTTAGGGCAGATTAAGTGCTACCTACCAATGGTGTTTTTCACATTACCTGATCTAACATCACTGCCACCACAATTCTGTCTTCTCTGTGGCTCATTCCTGCAGGGGGGATTCAACATCTGCATGCAGTACAACACCAAAACTACAGCGGGCAATAACACAGAGACTAACATGTTAAACTTCAGATGAATTGGTTATAGGAAACTCCCCTTCATAGTACAAGCGCTAGGTGTTATTCCTTAAAGTCACTTGAACAAACAGAGTTCTTCAGTCTTAACTTGTGTCATTTCCCGCTGTAAAGAAAATGTCAATTGATCTCCATTACAGGATTGGATTACTGGGTGACAGGATTTTGATTTAAGTTTTGCAGGGTGAACATTCATATGTTGGCCATTAGAAGTTTCTGGGAACCAAAAGCAAATATTAATAGGGCTAATAATAAAGCACACTGCAAATCAATTGATTATTTTTCAACAACTTCAGTAGTGTTTTTTTTTCTTCTACAACTTTGTGTGGTCAACTTCTTCACTTTGTCTTTGATATCTGAATATTTACTGGTTTGTTTTTTAAGTAATTTAGTTTTTGTCTAAAACACCTGAACATTGCACATTTTATGCATCACACGATAAAATGTCGGGTGCTTTATTCAAATGATCTGCTTTCGTTAATTTTATTAATATCTAAGGAATCTTTTGCTTTTTTTGTTTTGAAAAAAAAGGACATGTCATAACTCGCATTTTCTTGTTTTGTCTTGTCCTGTCTGTCTTGTCTGTGTCTCTTTGTCTGTGTCTCCTTTATATGTCTTTATTGTTTATAACTGTTCATTTATGTCAAATTTACTCTTTTCATTTTTTTTTTCTTGTTACAACATCTTAAACCTCATGTTCATGTTTCAAAACTATGTTACTTTCAAAATTCATTTCCTGAATATGGAACATTTTTTCATAACATGCCAAATTATTTTCAATTATAATCATGTTAACTGATAAATAAATTAAATTATTTTACTAAAGCGACAAGCAACGAGAAATCACGCAGCTTGAATAACATTTCAGGAATGGCAGGGTCATCGCTGCGGCTGGCTCCTATCACGAGCCCACCTTTTGAACCCTATGAGGCTCCAGGACCGCTGCGCCGCTGTCGTTCCCCCATCCCTTCCATTTTGTAGCAGATAGGAAGTCCAGATTGAATAATAATAGATGCAGTGGATTAGCTACGGACTAATTGCACTGAAGTCTCATTTTGGATTGTTCACTGAACAAAAACAATAGCAATAACGTAAAATGAACTTGAATGTAGAAAGAATGACCTCTTGTCTTGTGAATTTAATGGTTTATGACGCATGCATCAGGATAGCTGATGGGGTGAAATACAAACTTTTGCTTTAAAGTTAATTGTTCACTTAAGTTATTAATATAAATATAAAAATGTCCAAATCCAAACTTTTTTGGATTAGTTAGTAAATAAAACTGTGTCATACGTTTAAAAATGTGCACAGCTACGTTTTAAAACTTAGAATTAAGTGTATAGATGTCTGGACATTCACTTTTCAACATTCTGGACTAAATTGCAATAATGTCCAGGGAAATGACCACAAAAGAAAATATTTCAGTTAATTTAGCCAAAAAAAATAGGTTCCTACTTCCTGTCTTTTGTGAATATTGATGTATGTACAGTGTAGATGTCAATTTGCCAATTGTCTAAAAAGATAGACTTCTTGATTGATAGAAGTCTCAGTGTTAACACACAATTTTGTTGTCTTCCCATTTAGACCATCAGACATTTATTGATGATAGTTTACACAGCAAAGCTATGTGATGTCAGATATAAAAAAGAGCAACAAACAAAAACCTTGGTTTTAATTAAATAGGTACTAAACAAATGAAAATATTGTTGCGTAAGAGCCATCTCAACTATGCATCCTAACATAGTTTTTTTTTTTTAAATATTGGGTATGTTTTAGTTGTTTGATTGTTTTTGTTTTGTACATTGCTGTTAGGACCCCATATATGCAAATGTTACCTTATGGTATACAGTTAAAAATTGTGTTCAGTTATAAAAAATGTTGTTTAATATATTTATCATTATCAATTTCTCAGCAATCATAACAATCACAGTTTGAGGGATGAAGTTTGACTTTGTTGGGCAACTTGGCCAGCTACGTGCTACCTGTATTATTACAAAGGAACACAATTTAGTTTTCACAGATATTAATCATTTCTAAATAACCGGAAAGTTGCTTACATTTTATAAAGAAATAAAATCAATTTTAGTTATAAAATTAAGTATATATTTTAAATAAAATGCACTTTACTGCCAATGTAATCTCCTCAAAGCTTGTTTATTCATGCAAAACAGACATGAAAGCATCCAGTAAGGATAATCAGGTTTTTAGCTTTAGTTCTACTTCATGTGAGGGGTTAATGTTTTATCTGATTTTGTTTTTATTGTGTATTTGCCCAAGAGAGACATCTCCACACAGCTGTATGTTGTATGGGTATGGGGATTCTGTAACACACAGGGGAGAGGTCACAGGATCCTGAAAGCATCGACAGTACATTCTACATCCAAACTATAAAAAACCCTGAACAAGACCGTATTCAGAGAAATTTTGACCCTGCAACATGCAATGGCCAGGAATCATAGCAGTGAAAGGGTCACTCGAGCTAGCTGGTGTGATGCCATGCTAGTCGAAAGCCACAGGCATCGCCCACAACAGTAAGGTCTCCAGCTGTCTGGGACCATGAAGTAGAAAGCAAAAATGGAATGTGTGAAACTTCCTAACTTAATTTGCTCAAAGGTTGTGCAGAGAATTCAGGACCGAAGTCCCGAGGTGACCCAGCAAGGGCTCTAATGTGAGCCCTAACTCTCCATGTGTCTCTACAATTGTGCAATGAGGATATCAAAATCCATGGGAAGTCTCCACTGCTCCATAGAGGCTTCATTTATGAGACACTATACCTTAGAGGGCTGATGGAGCTTTCCCCATCCCACTCAGGCCCCTACTACATGTGTGTTTTTGAAAATTGAGTTTTTTCTTTGTGGTTTGGCGTAACTTTCACTCATAAATGGAATTTTTGGCCGTTGAAAAGAGATATTTTTTAAAACAGCTTCCTTGGTGGAGATTTTTAAAAACATCATTGTTACTTATGCATGTGGACAGGATAAAGTGTTTTTCGGAAGTCATGTTATGTTCTTACCAGGCGGATTGTTTGTGCTGGTAGAGTTCACCCCATTAATTGTTTCTCTTTTAAAATGATGACAGTCAGTTCACAAGATATTCTGTGTGATGACAGACATGGTCAATGTATTGTTGCTTTTAAACTCACTTACTGGACTCTTTACATGTTTACATGTTAAGTTCATGTATCAGGGGCTCGAGCCATCAGACACAGAAAGACCTCCTCTGTAAAGGGCTAATCTTTACATTCCCCATGGAATGAACACACTGGAGGCTATGCAGCTGAGGAGGAAAATATTTACTGAAACAAAAGTACCTATATTCTCTCATTTAAGCAGGTAACATGATATGGTTAGAGCCATGGTGAAACACTCTAATTAATGATGACACTCTTATTTTGGCTTGTTTGTGCAGCTCCACATGTCAGTGTTATTGGGCTGTGATTGCAGATTACATTATTAATATGATTTTCTCAGTCTTTGTCGGCATGCAATAAAGGACGACAGGTGGAATTTATGACCACTGCAGGAGGATCCCAACTATCCCCTTTATCTCGATTGATAAATGTCAAAATGACCGAAACTACTGTAATATTTTGGTCTTCTTCATTATTGGAACAACAATTGGCATTTGTTGTTAGCTGTAACAAACTGATCTTGCTTTTATGTATTAGATGCTATGTGTTTCTCAACCATGTGTTGGCACAGCATGCTGCAGGGAGGAGACACTTCCCCTTGGCTCTCCTCATGTGTTTTGCTGTGTTTGCACTGTTCTTGGTGTTACACAGAGAAGCAACCAAAATGGGGAAGCGAGCACTCCCACGTGTCACCTCAAAGTATTGTGCTGATAAATTTCACAACAAGATTATTTTGGCTGGAGTTTCCCTGCTTTTTCCTGGCATTTCATGGATTTTCCACCAAAAACTACAGTTTCCAGTTCAGACCTACACCAGTGACGCATGAACTGCAACAAAAGCACACCCCCACTGTGCTTCATACTGGGCTCAGGCACTAAGCATGTCCTGTAGCTTACAACTAGCATGCTGGTTTCTACCACTGGGCTACACAAAGAGCTGGTTAGATGTCAGAGCAGGACACCCTGAAGTGTTGAGTGGCAGCACCTTAAGAGGAGTGAGATGGCAACTCTCTCCTCCACATGGAGCAAATTAGGAGATATGAGTATCTCTTCAGAAGGTTGTTGATTCTTTGATGCTGATTTTCTTGTTGTCTATCTTTGCTTGAACATCATGCTTGACTGTTCAGTGGAGATCTGAAGATCAGATCGATGACACACTGTAACCTTAAAGAGCCTATATGTGGTTTGTCCTCCAGTTGTATCCATGTCCATGTCCATACGTCCACTGCGGACGAATCCCCATTCATGTGTTATATGCAGCTGTATGGAGAGAGTCAACAATACACAGATGTGTCCAATTCTTTAAAATGCACATTACAGGCAGTATGTTATGCGTTATTTAGTTTATGTGAAAGTATTACAATGACACAAGCCATTTGTCTTGTAATATTTGTTGTAAAATATTAATCTTTATTTTTGTCCCTTGTACCAGTGACATGTACTTTATTGTATGAAATCCCTTTTCTGTACCACTGATTGTTTAAAATAATAATTGTCAAAAAGATGCAATGTTTTATTTAAATATCTTCGAACATTAATGTGCTATGACTGAGTTCACCAGGAAGAAAAATGTTTTTGCAGATATAACAGTGTGTCCACACTCATGGTTTTACCATCAGTATCTGTGTTTCTCCTGATTGCCATCCTACCTAAAACATCAATGTGCTTCCAGAAGTTAATCTTTGAAAATTAATACATACAGTGTTATGATTTTTGATAATGTTGATATCATTTATGCAGACCTTGAACTTAGGAAAGTCACAGAAACACTGGGTTCACATGTTTTTAAATTGATTTAACTTGCAGAACAATTTACAGCAAAGTGCAAAATGACACTCATTGATTGGCTTAGTCCTCAAAGGTTAATCATTGTTTCAGCACACAAACCCCTTGTTAAAACGTATAAGGGGACACAGGCTGTATTGTCATATAATGACTCCACAATGTGGATGTTATAATTCGTATACAGTTATTGATTATGCATTTTTATTTGGAATGCACCTCTTCTATATCACTACAAAACTGTTCATCATCCTATATATCTGCATTGAAATTCTTTTCTTTACTTTTATAATTGATTATCAATAGGTGACTGAACAACATGATAATTCTAATTTTGGCATTATGATTATTGATGTATATTAGATCATATTTTAGTTCCTGTTGTAGTAAGATGAAACTCAAGATTGTCACAATATGTTGCCAACGTAAATCACCAGGACACTCTGATGTCAACATTGTTTAAGTGAACAAAACAGTCACATGTTGTGAATGCCTCTATGAGGCCCCTGCAGGCTCTAATGTCAATTTAGCGGTACATGCAAACTAGCTAGATTCAACTAGCTAAACCTTTGAAGCAATGCTTAATAGGTCAGTGGATATCATTGAATATGTACATATCTGTATCTACACATGTGAATACATTAAAGTCATATGAAATTAATATATCTATGTATGCTTTATGTGTTTGGGGATAGGGTTGAGCTTTTATGCCATCTAAAATTGCCAAACTAACCCTTTTCATACCACATGTTTATTTTTTTTAAATCATTGCCATATGGCCTAGTTATTTGTAAAGATATACATTTATTCAGTGTGATGTGATCACTCAAGAGTGCTCTTGGTTTTGCATCCTTTGCTTTGACAAGATGTGGTCCACCACTGGCTGAATGATCTTTACTGAATGTAAATGTCTTTTGAATGTAAATAGTTCAGTGGTTGTAGGTAATTTCTACCTGAAAGGCATTTCTGGGGCATGTGCAGCTGTAATATTTGGTTATACTGTACTAATAATAGGAATAAGTATTAACTGCTGCTCTGTATATTTGAACAACTGTTTCTTAGGACATTGTGACAGCTTGTCACAATGTCTAGCTTGTAATTTCTGTTAAATTAGTGCCATGATCCTTATCATGAGATGTGTCAAAGAAGCATTAGGAAGGGCACACTTAGGTAAAACATCTATCAGTCCCCTTGTTATAAAATTACATTTAATAGTTGTTGTTACCATTAGGCTTGAGCACCACAGAGTACTTTGCACAACTATTTGAAGACAGTGTTTTGTGAATCTGTAAATTTCTAGCTATATGGTATGCTTAAACTTAAAATATTAACTAAAAATTATTGTTAGTGGCATAAAAACAGAAACATCTTGTTTATAACCAAAGAAATTATTAAATTGTAAATAATGCCTTTATATTAATCATTCCATTTTTCTCTTAATTCGATCCTCTCGATGAGATGTGGTATTACATCTTCATTTAATACTTGGACTGGACTCATTTAAAACTTGGACTTTCCATCAAAATATATTATTTAATACAGCAGAGATTTTCCATAATGGATTACATAACATATTTAATAGGTGTTTACTCTCCCTCATAATGGAAGCTGTACCTCCTTATAGAATGAATGAAGGCCTTTACTGTCAGTTATTTTTTTTAAAAATAACTTGGTAAAAGCTTTTATCTCCAGCCAAAAATTGGAAATTGACATAAATGGGGTGAAAAAAGACGGACAGGAAAGAATATGACAGCAATAAATTTTAATATTTCTTTTGGGGTTAATATTTGCTGGTGAGTCCACAATAGATGTAGTAGTAGGCATGATGCTAGTGTATTTGATACAACAATTGTGTGCTATAACAGTAGTCAAGGAAATTTAAAGGTCAAGTTTACATGTGTTTGTATGATTCATTGGAGTAGGAGGTTAAGCCTTGTCAAATGATGTCATTTGATTTCAGTACTTAAAACTTCTTTTGTCAGAAACTTTCATGAACAGCGTTGAGTATGAACAAGAAGAGCTATGCACACAAAAAATACATACATACATATATATATATATATATATATATATATATATTAAAAAAAATATATATATATATATACACACACACTATATATACACACACACACATACTGTACATACATACACACTGTATATATATTTGTAATTGTGATTTAACAGAATAGAGGTTGTAGAGCTGGTTAAATTGTTTCAGTCTTTGTCAAGTGTTGTCATCCACCATTGTCATTTCTTATGAGCCAACTGTCTGTATGTTGGAGATATACTTTTTTTTTCTGTGGCACAGTTTTCATTAATGTTAAATGTTTGTACTTCATGCTGACATGCACTGTTAACCAGCAGTTTACAGGTAATGGTAATCAAGATTACTTCCATATTATGTGTAATTTTAGTTACATTATAGAACTATGGTATGCAAATCTATTTAAGTGAGAAATTTTAATTCAGATAACAAGAAACATGATATATGACCATAATTGGTTTGTACTGGTAAAGCGCTTCCTCTATAGCCCAATCTAGAGCTAAGCTGTCATGTGACATATTCAACTTTGTTATGAAATGTGTTGTTATTTTCTGAACTTAATAATGGTTTTCTGTTCTTGTCTTCACAGTGTTAAGTTTCTAGCATTCGCCTTCTCTCTAATGAGGAGTCAGTAAGCGATAAAAACAAATTTGGGAGCCGCATAAGCGACGGGATGGACAGTTTAAAGGAGATCTTTGGGGTGACAAGAGGGAGACCAGAGGTTAATCATGAATTTAAAAAGTCTTATGGTCTGCGCCTCACATTACCAAAGCAGCCTCTTGGAACTCCAACCACACTTTGACAGCTGTCTGACCTTTTTGCCCCGATTTTTTTTTTTTGGCAACTGAACAGAGCTTTGCACTGACTCACTTTGGGAGGTGAAAAGGACTCCTGATTACACATTCCAGATGACATATCTCTGATAACATTATACCTGCCATCCTGTATGATGACCAACTCAGTACCATCTCCAGTGCTGACGAACTGAGCAATTTCACATTTCCAAAAAAAACTAAAAACATTTGTCTCCACAGAGGACTGAATGAACCATGTAGCATTTCTGCTAAGATATTGTAGCATTTGGCTGGGAATAACTTGACTTAACCATCAACAGTTCAAAGACAAAGGAAGTTATGCATTCAAAGGATTTTTTAGATGTCATTTTCTCTTGGGTACCTTTCAAGTGAAGAAAAAACTACATGAGAGACA
The DNA here is from genome assembly GCF_040054535.1 of Antennarius striatus. NCBI lineage: Eukaryota > Metazoa > Chordata > Actinopteri > Lophiiformes > Antennariidae > Antennarius > Antennarius striatus. The sequence goes on along the minus strand of NC_090796.1, from coordinate 9,175,244 downwards.
AATTATTGGTCTTACTCACTGAAACACTTAGCATTACTAAAAAAATATTAGACGGAAACCTCTTTAAAAGAACTGATCTAATCAAAAACAGCACAAACTATGAAGCACACGTAGCAACTAAAAAACAACAAAAAACAACAAACAAAGCACACGTAGCAACTAAAACTGAACATGCACGGCCGTTCTTGTTCATTTAGACTCATCTGTAAAGTTCACCATTAGAAAATGGTGAACAAAAATCTCCGCTTTATCTCTCATATACTGCCACGAGTGTGCCCGGAAATCCATGTGGGATACCAAAGGTCCTGTGGCATGCACTCACTGATTGACCGCTAATGTACAGTTGATTAGTAGAAGTATTTAATTTACAATGGGGTTTGTTCTTCCTCTAAAAGTACTCAGTCCTTTAACTGCCATTAGAATCCCATCTCAACATGCAGCATTACCCCCATGTTCGATTGATATAGTGCCGGCCATGGGAATCAAAAAGACTGATTTGGAGACAGACAAGTCCTTGAGACTGTCTTTCTGCAGTATTGAGGGATTTAAACCTGCCTATTTATTATATGTGATTACAACAAAAGACCATTCTTACAACAAGAAGACTTCTGAAGCTATCCATCAGCTGGAAATCCTGTGTTGTAATTTTGAAAAGGACCAATCAGATAAAGATAACCCCCCTCCCCCCAAACACAAAAGCAAAAGGCGACACTTCCCATTAGGCACCAGGAAACCCATATGAATACTGCCCTGTCTCTCTCTTTTGGCCCCTGACGACTGCTTCTCAAGCAAATTAAGAAAAGGAGGGCCTAAGCAAAGGGGATGGATCAAGAGTACAGGTAGTGTGGAAGTGTACAAAGGGAATAAATCTATATTTTGATAATCAACCGTCCATGGCTTTGGAGGGGGTTTTGTGCAGAAAAGGTCCTTAATGGAAGGAAAGGGTAAAACAATCTGATACAATGTTAGAAACATAAAATATGAAATTTGGCATCATGAAATGGAGTCAAATTCCTGGAAAAATATTCATGGGTGGCAGCCGAAGATGTTGTTTCCCTGCAAGGACCAGGAAAAGGATTTTTTCTGAAAGACAATGAACAATTTCAGACTCTTGCCTGTAAAGACACCGGGATGACAACGGATGGACGATGAGATGAACAAATGAAAAAAACAATGATGCATTTTTGTAACTTTGTTTACCAGCATGACTACTTTGCATGACTGTCTTTTCTGCAAACCCTTAGTTGAAGACAAGGGTGCTAGAGATACAAAAAAGTATATATAAAATTAATTAAAAAAAGTTATATGCAATTAATGTTTTAAAAAAGATTATAATGAAAGAGAAGAGCTATATTTTGTTTTGAAAAGTAAAAAAATGTGAATATTGAAATGTATGTTTGCAAAGTACACCCTGAACTCTGTTTTGTTAGATGAAATCTCTCTGCTACTACTGCCCTACATTCCTCAGTCCAGTGTTTTCAACTGCTGCCATAGTTTTATTTTGTTACCCATCCAGCAGTGTATTTTTTAACCATTCAATTGACAGTGATCATTCAAGTCTTTGCTAAACTATAGCATTTGTGCAAAGGATGTTTGTTGTTCAAAGTCTGTTTTTCTCCTTGAATCATTTGCACAACCGTAGCAGCGTCTGCATCAGCAGATCTAAAACAACAGCTCTTCATTTCACAACTCTGACTGCTTTATTAGTACTTCTTGTTTGCTTTTTTTGCAATAATACAAGAGTTGTCACATGATTGTAGCAGGGCAAATGGAGAACCTCAACCGTATCTTCAACGCTTCAGTGTAAAGGAGATTTGCGAAAGGCCTTGGATATCCGGTGGCAGAATTTTGCTGGGATAGGCAGTTCTGTGCCACTTGTCCGTAGGAAAAAAATGGGAGCACAAGTGCAGGTTATCCTATTAAGACCAATAACAGACTAAGAAATATATTACAGTGCGCCCCCCATATTCGTTCACCAATGCTCGTGACTTCACCTCATCTCGGATTTTTGTTAGGTAGTCACTTGATACCATACGCGCATTCTATTGGATGACGGCATCCGGAAGTGCGCTGTGTTCCGTCAGTCTTGGACTTACATGGGACACGAAAGTACTTAAAACAGTCGATAAGAGTGTGGGAAAAGGTAATACAGATAGAAGGTCATTTAATATCAGTATGGGAAGGGTTCATAAACGTTTAAATTTACTATAAATAATAAGATAAATAATTTGTCATTCTATCCTGGAATACGTGAATCGCGGGTGGTTCCTGGAACGCATTAACCGCGAGGAAGGGGGGCGCACTTATTGGTGAACAATCAAGAGAGATTTCAGGTTTGCATGGAACCCACTGCCATTCCGAAGTTCGTATGTGGTCTTAAAGGACTCAGGTGTGTCGATGGTGTGTGTGGATGTAAGTGTTTTGCTATTTCCTTTCTATCATAAATTCTAGTATATAGACAACAATAATGTGAACCCCTCGCAGTGATGTGTGAAAACGCATGCATTATGACTTGATAATCTCTCGAGGGGGAGCAGAGTCTTGACATATCCCCATAGCCTCCTAACATTGTTGACCATGAATCCAGTCTTGATAACTATGAACACTGTGCCGTGTTGTAGAGCAGAAACGTCTTCCTCTGAGAGGCAACTGAAAAACTACTTGCACTCACAGTGTCCGCATGAGTGTGTAGAGGTAGCTCATCTTCGTTTTTTTAAATGGTCAGGTTTTTGCGTCATTATCCATGGACTTAACCGCCATCCAGCCGGCTAGTTGGCAGCTCAGTACTGGACACAATGCAGTCATGTGAGCACCAATCAAAGAGACCCAGAGCTTCCAAAATGATGTCAGTGAAGTGTTGTGAAAAAGAGAAGATGAAAGATACCAGTGTCCACTGATGGGAAGTTGATGTTAAAAAAAAAAAGAGTCTTGCTGAAATAATAATTTTAAAAAACCATCTCATTGTTGTGTGCTCTCCAAGCGGTGCACCCTTGAGTTGCTATTTAAAGTGAGTTTCAGGCCCTGCTGGTACAGGGCTCAGCTCAGGCAGCTGAATGGTCCTTTGTCCATTCCTATCACATTGCATTTGGAGGTTCATCAGCACTTGAGACTCTGATGTGTGATGTAGACGATTCAAGCTTTTCAGGTTCTATAATGTCTATTTGTAAAACCAGTCCATGGGATTTTGTTTTGGTCTCATATCTTTTTAATACCTTTGATTACAGTTCCCGTTTTGGAAGGCATCAAGCATCTTTGACTTCAGTGGTCACAAAGATGCTTATGAATATTTCAGAGGTGAACTTCTAGCAACGGTGCTCACACTTGCAAAAACCTTGTGCATCATACAACTGCTTGTGTTTTCATGGCCAAGTAGTGTTTGTGTCCCTGTTTAGTTTTCACTATTCAGTTTTCCATGTCTTCATTCTGTGTGTTGTGACTGCTCTGCCAAATCCAGGCTGAAAAAGATGTCTTTCCTTTTCTATTGCATAATACTGCCATTTGATTTGGTCACGTTGAACAGAAGGAGTTGCAATGTTGAGAGTGCTAAGTCTGTTTTATCTCATCAGGTTTTCAGTCTGTTACAAAAGTTTTAATGTGTAATACTCATGTAACCAAAACTACAAGAATGCTTTACACAGTAAGTAGATGCCACTGTTAGCTAATGGCTAATATGTGATGTAACATGTCCTCTACAGCTGTTTGGTGTCATGTGAACCCTGAATGACATCCACCATTTTTCATTACGTGCCTGGATTTCTGTTGAACATGTTTCCTGTTTCTTTTTGTTTTGTTTTTTGTTTTTATTTTTATTTTTTTAAATTGAGGACATTGTATGCAATCTGCACCACTAATGCCACTGATTGACACTAACTGTATGCTCCCTGAGACACAGATGTTCTGTCATCAGTTCAGATGATTGCAACCACATGTATAGTGGCTTTATGGCTCTCCATACAGTGACTTAGCAATCATGGTAATCTAAAAATATTTTATTTTGCAAACTGTTAAGACCACAGTTGTTATAGAGGAAATGTTATCATAGATTTTTTTATATATTTAAATTCAAATTTTAATTAGATGCAACATTTCAAATGCCACAGAAGTAATATTGATAGACATAGACATGATGTTACTGACGACATCACACATCCACATAAACATTCCAAAGATCAGAACATGCCATCAGATTCTATAATACAGACTTAGGTACTAGTCCATTGTGCTATGGTCTTAGTATGAGAGTGAATGGGGTGAGGAGGTGGTCACTGGAGCATCTGGTTGTGACTTATGCTGGATTTTATTTTTGAAATGTTTTAACACAAAGAGCAACTCATCAAGAACTGTAAAAAATATATTTCAATGGAATGTTCATGATCTATCTTTTTATATTTTGACGAAAAAATAGAAACATATCAATAAAGTGTCATAATTGAACATATTTCTACTATTGAGACTTAAAATGTATGAATGTCAATGCGACCCAATGTGAACCAATCACCATAGCAGCTTGAATGAACAACAGTCATGAGATGCTTTTTCAGAGACATTAAAGTTGCTTAAAATCCTTGAAACGAAGATAAAATAAATGAAAAAGTGACATCACTGATGTGTTGGTTTGTTTAAGGTTTCTTATGGGATGGTGAATGATGGAATGTGTGCCTCTGTGCATAATGTCTTTGAGTATTACATTTGGTACTGACTGTTCATCAGCCTGTCAGGCACAGGATACCACAGACAGTGATATAATCTGTCTTGAAGTGAGGATGCAATGAAAATCCAAAGGCCTGCATTAAACTAAAGGATGGCACATTTAGTTTGTGACAGGAAGTTTAGAAACATGGCGTCTAATGATGCCTGCAGTTCCACAACACTGTAAAGTTTCTTAGCCTTTGACATCAAATATACAGTGGCATGATATTTGAGAATGATTAGATAATGCCTTTTTCCTTACTTGATGATATCAGGCAACGTTAACTGTTACTTGTGATATCCACAAAGCTGGATACCATCATAACATTTCTAGGTGATACCAAATGCTTCTGGTCTTGATGAATAAAATATGATTGGTAAATATGCAAAATAGGAGGTTTCAGCCAATCAAATTAAATCCCAAGTAAGTCTTTTTTTTAATGTAAATTTAAGTAATTAGATCCACACTACATAACCTGCCACATAGGTTAATTGTAAAGTTAGACTGTCCGATTGAACTGGACAACAAATGTGACATCAAATTTAAGCAGAAAATTAGCTGCACTTTTCAGAAAATGCTTATATCCATTTTTTCAGTGTGGAGTAAGAACCAGTAAGGTCACAGTTATGTGTCCAAATGAGCAGTCTGTCTTGTTCTTATGGTTCCCACCTCCTGTTTCTATGTGGTGATGATTCTGGGGTGGTGCAGGATGTGGAGCCATCTCAGATGCCATGATTGTTCTGCATAGCTGCATGAAAGTTAAAGCTGTCTTAAAGGAGTAATGCCTTTATTTTTAAAATCATCAGCTGAACCACAAACTCTAATTTATTGTCAGAACAATACATTTTTGTAAAGATTCAATCTTTATGTGATTTGAACATTCCTCACAACCCCATTCCTACCAATGTCAGAGATGTTCCACACTGTATTGTCAGTTCAACATCTGCTGGACTTTATTTTGAGTAAACTCTGAGGGACAAATGTGATGCATGGCCAAACAGCAGTGAGACATAAATTTATTGTGAAAGCGAGGAGAGCTAGAAGGAAATGTCCTTTTCAGTTTTGCCTCCTTTGTGCCAAAACATTATCACCCTCTGGTGGTCACACATAGAAAAGACCTCAAACCCAACAACCACTGATAATAAATCTGACTGGTTTAGTCCTTGTTCAATTTCCTTTATTATATTAATTTTCATCTTTTAACTACAAACTCAAATTACAATACTAGAATTTGATGATAAAATTAGATTTTTCTTATTGTTTTTTCTATTCTCATTATTCATTTTCATGTTTCAATTGCTTTGATCAAAAGGATAGACTTTTCTGTGATTGTTATCTATTTTTATTGAAATTGCAGAAGAAAATTGGGAAACTGTATAAACCAGCCTTAATAGTATTGTTTTTCATGGTATTTTACATATTTCACATGGATACCCTTTTCAACACAGAAAATGTAGCGCATTCATTTTATAACGCTACATGTAGAGGATATGTAACACGTAAGTTTGTCGTGATACATCATAACACAGCTTAACTGACATGGAAGCTGCTGTGCAGCTATGAGTTTGGACCACGCCTGTCCTGTAGAGGAAGGATATTTATTCTGTATAGATCTTGAATTCAGAATTTTCATCATGGGAGGATGTGAAAGAAGAAATTAAGGAAGGTGAAGGACACAAATGACAAATACATGAACTGACACTCCTGTCTAAACCAAGGGTGTCAAACTCATTTTCACCGAGGGCCACATCAGCATAATGTCCTCAAAGCACCAAACGTAACTTAAAAATATAACTAATTGTAACTCAATGTAATGTTTAACATAAAATAAATATAAATCAAAACCGGGAACCGTCATTGCTTTCATGTTTTTAACATTAAAGCAAATGGCTTTGATGTTTACACATATATGTGTTTAGAGAGAGAAAGAGAGGTTTTCATGCAGTATCCAGATGCTGTAAGTCAGTTCCTTATCTAAAGTTTGTGTAAAGTTTAGTTTCACACTTCAACTTAATCAGAAGTGACAAAATTAGTCATGGCTGGACGGATGTTTTGTTCTGTTCTAATGCGACTGAAGGTAAGTGCCTGTTTTGTGATGTTCATCTTGCTAACTGGTTAGTCATGTTTCTTGTTCGTGCTTTTAAATTGATATTTTACCTTTACAATAAAAATAACTGTCATCTCAACTAGACCTTTAACCGAGCTGAATCTCCCCTTCAGCCTTTTGTTGTTAATCACACACAGACTCATGAAACTATCATTCTGCTTTCAGACACAGTTTTCTTTTTAGTCCAGCTCTACAAATTGTCAGAAGAGTGGCTTGTTACCTTCCCTTGACTGGTATGAGCAGCAGTGACCCACATGAAAACGATAGAAGATGCAGGAGATCGAGGGATGGAGAGAAAGATAAGTGGCTGAAAGACCAGCTCAATAGTGAGGAGAAGGGAGAGATGGAGATAAAAGGGAACCAGACTACAAAGAGCCGGCGTTCTGGGTCTCCATGCAGACATGGATGGGCGTTTGGTAAAAGACTGGTCATCAACGTCTCAGGGATGTGCTATGAAACTCAGCTTTGCACCTTAGCACGGTTCCCTGACTCCTTACTTGGGGACCCCAAACGGAGGTCACGCTACTTTGACCCTCTTCGAAATGAAGTGTTTCTCGACCGCAATCGGGCCTGCTTTGACGCAGTTCTATATTTTTACCAGTCAGGTGGGAGACTTCGGAGGCCTTCCAACATACCCCTAGACATCTTCATGGATGAACTGAAATTCTATGATTTAGGCGATGATGTTATGGACCGTTTCAAAGAGGGTGAAGGCTTTCCAAGAGAGGAGGTGAGCCTGATGCCGACCAACAAAATCCAGAAAAAACTGTGGATGCTGTTAGAAGATCCTGAGTCCTCATCAGGTGCACGTATTATAGCCATCATCAGTATTATGGTGATTGTTCTGTCCATTATCATCTTCTGCCTGGAGACCCTGCCCGAATTCAGGAGTGAAAAGCAAACACCAGAGGTAGGAAATGTGTTGTGTTGTGCAGTGTGTTGGGAGGTGGCATTACAGTTCTTTTAAAAAATAAAATCAGCAGCTCAGGACCTGCAAAACAAATTAAATAAAACAAAATGTAATTTGAATTAATCTTAGGTAGAGTAGGTCAAAGGTTATGACAGTAGAGAATGAACCACCCAACCATTTTTAGATTCTTACACCATGGTTTTGTGTACGCTATCATCCCATCTGGCTTTCATGTCTTGAATGAAGTGTGTGGCTGCCTGTGTGGAACGGAATACAATGTCAAGGGTAGCAGATAAACACACTTGTAGTAGTCACAGTGTGTCCAGAGGAAAAGTACAGTCATATGGAAAACTATCTGTCAAACATGACATTTTTTGAGAGAGCGTGAATGAGAGATTCTTAGAGCTCGTGAATTGATTATTTTGGTTTGAAGTTTGAATTCAGTAAAGTGTAAAAGAGTACAGGGAGTAATGGACAGGGCGTGGAATAGGAAAACAAGGTGAAAAAGGAAAGAGGGTGAGGTGACAGTTAGGTATGTTAGAAAAGGGGCAGACAAATCACCAAACACACAGGCAGTCTTAGAACAGGAAGTTAAAAGGTCTCTCTGGATGACAGGCGTACGTTGGGTCATGTTAACACATTCCTCCAGGACTGGCTGTGCTAGGCCGAGCTGCCTCTGCATGTGGGTGCTGCCAGGAAACTGTTGAAACTCCAGGTCAATAGCACTGAACCATGCTGGCTGGGAAGGTGACCAAGGTGGAAATGGATGAGGAGCAATGCAATGCGATGCTCTGGTGTTTCTTTTTGGAGATCTCACAAGGTTATATTTAGTTTTAGGAGAACCCTTGGAACAGACCAACACAGACACCCGGCTTTAATAATGAACACTGACCTGCTACTGAAAGTCACAAGAAATACTTTAGCTTCCATTAAACTTAATATGACACACACAGCCCATTAAACTGATCCATTTATATTCATATGATCCATTTTCATGCTCATTAACTCAATGGCACTTTAAACAGCCACTATCTGTTTAAAGCGCCATTGTAAAGTGACACAAGATGGAAAGACATGTGGAATGAAAATAAGATAGGGTCAACCATGATTGAAATGCAATGCTGAAGATGCCAAATGATTCTACGATGTTGTCAAAAAGAGATTGGAGACTTAAACAGAAAGAACAACAAAGTTACAGTAAAACTGTGTTGGCTCTCATGTTGTAATAATTCAGATTCACTAATGTCATGTCTTCCTGTCTGTCTTGTTATCCATCAGGACCCTGTCTCTAGGCACCCCTCCCAACCAATGAACACATCTAACAGCCTGACCCCTCTTCCCATTGTTTTCCATCACCCCTTATTCTGGTTGGAGACCCTTTGTATCGGCTGGTTCTCCTTCGAGCTCCTCGTTCGCTTTGCCTGCTCACCAAGCAAGACAAGCTTTTTCAAGGATATCATGAACGTTATTGATTTCATTGCCATCTTGCCATATTTTGTCACGCTGGGAACAGAGCTGGCTCAGGGCAATGACGCTGCTCCAGCAGCATACTTGGCCATAATTAGGGTCATTCGATTGGTGAAGGTGTTTAGGATCTTCAAGTTGTCTCGACACTCAAAGGGCCTCCAGATTCTTGGTCAAACAGTCAGGGCCAGCATGCGTGAGCTTGGCCTGCTAATCTTCTTCCTTTTAATTGGCGTCATCCTCTTCTCCAGTGGAATCTACTTTGCTGAGGTCGACCATGAGGGAACTCCTTTTATAAGTATACCACATGCCTTCTGGTGGTCAGTTATCACCATGACCACTGTTGGCTATGGTGACATGTTCCCAGTGACATTTTTAGGTAAGCTGGTGGGCTCAATGTGCGCCATTGCTGGTGTACTAACCATCTCTCTGTCAGTACCCATCATTGTGTCTAATTTTAGCTACTTTTACCTCCGCAACACTGAATATGGGGGTCGAACCGAGTACACCCATGTCATGACGAGTCTGTGGGATGATGAGGAGCTGGAAAGGGAGGAAATAGAGGAATCAGATAGGAGTCCAGAGGGACGTTATTATGATACTGAAGACAGTTGCAACCCTTCGAATGGTACTCTTCTTGGGGTCCTGTGCAAAGGACAGAGCAATGAATTCAGAGAAGGTAATATGTATCACAGGGAACTGCTCATTACTCAGGGGTAGGGGGGAGTGGAATGTTTCTTTGTATCACGGACAAAGAAAAACAGTGAGAAATGAAATTAGAAGTAGAAATTAATGAAGTGAAAATGAGTTCAGAGGTTTACATGTCATGTAAAAAGAAACTGACATGCAAAAAGACATGCATTCCGTAACAACATTTAATAAAAAATGATATTCATTTGTGTTAAAGAAGGAAAATTTGATTACTGTAACACTCTGTACTTAACTGCTTAATTGTTTAGATAGTGTTTTTTAATAAAGTTTAGATTTTATTAAAAGAAACTGGGTTATTTGGTTGCATGTAAAATTTAATGATAATTTAGAAAAGAAATTTAAACGCACTGGCATCTTTGAAAAGATGTTTGCCTTTTAAGATAAAGCAGTGTTATTACATCTATCCACTGGCATAGCAGCCGGAGTGTACCCTGCCTCACGCCCAAAATCTGCTAGGATAGGGTCCAGCAACCCTGCGATCCATGACAGCGGAAGAAGCGGGCACTTTAAATTAATGAATGAATGAATCTCTATCTGCTTTGGCTACTTCATACCTATCAGCAAAACATCCCATAATGGAAATTTGTTGAAGTGAATCTGTGTTTCACGTCCATGACCGACCTTTTTAGCAGCTAATAAAGTTAAAAGCAGTAGCCTCCAAAAACATTTTCAATCACATAGGAACAACTCAGACTTTACACCATCACAGTTATGAACTGTGGGGGCTATGTGTACTCATGTAACACTGCAAGTGTATTTTGCTTGGTTTTGTTAGTTTAATAGTTTCTAAAAGCCAAAAAAATTAATCTAAACCTTTTTTTTTGCCAAAATAGTAATGATCCTGAAACTCTTGAACACACAGTTGTTTATTGAAGCACAGTTAACACAAAACACAACAACCTTCAATATATTCATTCATTCATTCATTCTTTCATCTTCTCACCACTTCATCAGCTGTAGCAGGTTGCGGGTAGCTGGAACCTATTCCAGCTGACTAAGGGTGTGAGGCGGGGGATACTCCAGGAACGACGCCAGTGCACCGCGGAGCCACACAGAGAACCAAACAACCATGCACACACACACTCATACCTACGGTCAATTTCAGACTGGCCAATTAACCTGAAGCGCATATTTTTGGAGGTGGGAGGAAGCCAGAGAACCCAGAGAGAACCCACACAGACATGGGGAGAACACGCAAACTTGAACGGGACTTGAACCTGGAACCGCCTTGCTGTGCTGGGACAGCGCTACCCACTGCGCCACCGTGCAGGTGGCGCATCAATATATCACTTTCACAAATTGATGGTGTTTTTTGCATAAAGAATATCTGAGATTATACAAATTACATCCTGCTACGCTAAACCTTTTAGAAATTGGTCATAATAAAGGGAATTCGTTAAAAACTAAAATGCAGTATACAGATTGGCAACATAGCTAATATCCAGAGGTTACGAAAAAAATATTTTTCATGCTAATTCAAAAACTACCAGAATTTTTTTTTTCAAAATGTCTTAGAGTAAAAATGCAACTTTTTTATAAGACGAGCTGCATTCCTACATCTCTAGCAATGTTCAAAGGGAATGTGCATATTCAAATAAAAGAAATAAACATTCATAGAATGTGCTATAATTTGAAGAAAAAAAACTTCTGGTTAAATTATATATATATATATATATATATATATATATATTTTTTTTTTTTTTTTTTTTTTAAACTATATTCTATATGATAATTAGTAATTGTTTTAGGTTTGCATGAACCAAAGAAACAAAGGTAAAACCAGAACCAAGGCAGTCAGAGACTGCAACATCCCGTAACTTACCCTGACCTACGTTCAGGATAGGTCAGGGTACCCTGAAAGTAGCACCTGACTAGTGCATAGCTTTTACCTTTCAGGGTAGGTCAAAGCTATGCACTAGGTTTGACCATAGATCAAAGCTAGTGCAAAGGTAGATCAAAGCACTAGCTTTGAGCTATTTTCTTACATTGGCCTTCTCTCTCGTTTTTCTATCTTATCCGGTTCCTGAGGGTACAAAAATTGAAATTTGACCTTGACCTAGTAATGTGCTTTGTGTTTCATCTTTCTATCTGCAACGGTTGTGGAGATATTTGGTGGACTAACAGACGGACGAATGAACGGATGAACGGACGACCACACGAACACTGACAATTACATCACCGCTTTGAAGCGGGATGTAATTATTTCCTGGACCTGTTTGGCGTCCAGTGAACCATTCATCATTGTTTAGCCACTAGAGGGCGCTACTGCCATCACAACGAACAACTCCTTTCAACCGCCTAAAGAAAAACCATCAATAAATCATATATTCTACACATATTGCAACTTGAACACAAATTGCTTTATTACTTTACGTATTAAAAGCTGAAGTAATGCAGACTCAATTAAAAGATGAATATCAAGTTTATTTCCACTTCCTCCATCTGACAAACACATTTGAAGACACACAAACAACCCATAAATTTTCTTTTCACATCTAACTTAGAAAAATTGAAAGATGCTGGAACATTTGCCAGTTCTTTCCAAAACTAATATCTATAAAGAATCAAAATAATAAATAAATAAATAATTTTCATTAATATAGGCCCCATAGAAGCGTTGAGGGACTCAAAAATAGGGTTTTTACCCCCCAATAAAATAAGCAAATCATACAGAAGATATATAGTTATATACCTGTCCAATAAAAATTATTTATTATTCCACTGAGAACTGAGGACTAACCATTGTATTTAGACCCATTCCAAGAGGATCATCAGAGTCCATGTTGAAATGTCTTTGATTGGTTGGTGGTTCAGACACACTCGCCCTTTCAAAAGTGTTCCTAATTGGTAGGAATCGAGTGAAGGGGACTGTCTGTCGATCTGGGGAATGTTTTGAAGCCAGGGACACAGGAGATCGGTGGTGTGAGGAGAGGAAGCGGGTGTATCCATCTGCCAGAAGGAGTTCTCTGAAGGTGCAGTCAGCTTCTTCATAATGCCTCTGGAAAGGACAAATGTAAAGTTCCAGTGAAGGACAGGAAAGACATTACAAAGAGATTACATCATAATTTACGTAGCTCGTAATACCTGCCCCATCAAATGGCCTCCTCTGTCCATACAGAGAAACAGAGATGAATACAGTCCTCTGATGACAATGTGACCCTGTTGTACTGACTTCAGCTCAAGCACACCTGGAAACAGAAAAACAATCTAAACTGGGCCAACAAATACTGTTTTTTTTTAATTTACTACCAAATACTCACTGTAAGGGGTCTGAATGTCACTTCCTGACACTCTCCCATCCAGACTCATCTGCAGATACATCCCTCTTCTGTGATTATCTATATGAGAAAGGCTGTTTAATTGAAACATCATCACTTGAAATCCATTATTAGATTGTTAGAATGAAAAGTATTATAAATACCTGTGTACAGGTGTACTTCTCTGACTTGACTATCAAAGCTTAAAAGCGGGTTGGAGTCAGGAAGATAAAATGATTGAGCAAAGGGAAGCACGATGATCAACAGAAAAGAAGACAAATAAAAGAAAAAGGTGTGTGGAAAGAAAAACATTTAGAAAAAATATAAAGAATAAATAAATAAAATAAAATAAATAAATAAATAAAATAGTTTACTAATATAACAAAATGCAAGAACAATGTGGCTGTGTGCAAGTTCTTCACAAATTCTTGACAGAAGTTGGTTTTGTGTCCTTTTAAAGGAGTTTGGAGAAGGAGGTCCTTCTTTTTGAGAGTTTGTATGAGTCAGACCCTTCTACATAAATAAACTGTGACGGGAAGACTAGTCTATGTTTGGGCCTCTTCCGTCTCGTTTACTGTAAGAATATTTGCTTACTATTACTTTCATGTTTAACCTCTTTCAGAAATTTATACAGCATAATCTCTGTTGATATTGCACTATACTTTTGACATGCTTCCATCATATAACAACAGTTTGTAAATTAACTATCCCACACTGCTGTTGCTGTTTTTGTTGCATTTTGCCAACATTATCTGTTCAATACCTGAAAACAACATTGGGCCTTTTTATTTTTTTCATTTGATATACTCTTGTGATCCCCGAAATATTCTTTACACTCCACTTATGTACATGCATGTATATATTTGTGTTAGTCAGAGCACACAAACGTTGTGTACAGGCCCCTGAAACAAACACAACACACTAGAGGCCTGTAGGCATGCAATTAATAACAACAATCAGTACAGGGGGAGGCAGGCTGACGGGTCGCGATTTCGGGGTGTGCCTAAAATGAGCAGCTTGTAAGGGGGACGCCGCCTTGCTCAAGGGTGCCTAGCTCAAGGGCGCCTCGGCAGCAGCTGGGAGGTGAACTGACACTGAGTCAAAATGCATTATTGTTTGTTTTGTTGTATGTTGTATTTATTTGTCATGTAAATATTGTCAGAAAGGTATTCAGTATTACACAATAACACCTGAATTACAGAGTTTACGCTGTTTAGTCTGTGCAATTTCTGAAAATTAGTTTTCTTAATTACCTACAAACAGCGGGGTGGATTATTGCTCACAAAACCCGTGTTTTTCCGTTCAGGCTTTTTTACTTCAAAAAAACACACATTTCACAACTGCAAGAAGATGTCATGCAAACATTTCTCTCTGCATCATCCTCTAATTGAACAAATACAAACAATTATGACGGAAACAGTGGGTTAGACTGATTTACAAGCTGGAGACAAGTGTTTATATGACCGCAGCTGTGGATCATGAGAAAGGTGGCGTGTCATGCAGGGTGGTCATGACCTAAAAAAACAAAATCCAAAATCACAACAACTGCAAAAAAATTGCTTTAACTGCTCTGAGCTTGTTTCATTTCACTGTGATGCTACCTCAGCGGTCAGGTAATTCTTATATGTACAGTTATGTCTCCATCAGAGCTAAAAGTCAGCTATTCTCAAACTCTAAGGAATTTATCAAGACATTGATTTGGAGAAAGATACTCCTGAGTCTTCAAACTGTCATTCTTGCTAATTTAATAAAAAAATATTAATAATGGAACTTCTTCTGACATGTTTGATGAACTTGAAAGTGACAAATTAAAATGTGAACACGATATATTTGCTTGTACTACAAATAAATATTACTTCAAATGTAAAAGTGGTCGAGAGATCGAACGAAAGGCTTTCACTTAGTGGTACTGATTGACAATTTTAAGTGTCAGGGCTATGATATTTAAATAATGGTTAACAGTCTATGTTTTGAACAAGTTATCATATTTCTCATTTTCATATATTGATGTTTAACTCAACATCAATATATTATCGATTTATTGTTTGTCCTGTCCAATACCTTAACATTGTGGTGTGTCGTGAACTCTGCATGTTCTCGGAGCTCTTAGTAGAAAGCTACAGGTACAATAATTTTTCGATGAGCTAATCTCTGAGCTGCCGTCACTACTACGACAACCCTCTGCACCTGCACAACCATTTAAAGTAGCTTCTTCCTCACATACTTTAGATAAACGTCATTGTTTACAGATTACTGTGGCCTGTTGGATTGTCATTTCCTGTAAAAGGTTTCTGATGCATGCATGAGCTTGAGAGTTAAACCATGCATCTATGAATCCCATTTACATTTAATGCAGTACTATCAACGAGATGATTGCTTCAGGAGAGATTAGTCATAATGACATTTTACAATTTCCTTTAAATCATGGCATGTAGTCAAATACTAGAAATGCTGCTAAATAATAGTTAAGGGTATGATTAATGAGTGAGCACGCTATGAGAACTATAATTAGCTCCAGATTTTTCTAGGCTGGATGTGGAAGAAGAAGCACAATGCTTTGACATGTTATATTTGAGTTTATGTTTAAGATTGATTAAGTTTAAGATAAAAATGGCTACAATTCCACCATAATGTGTATATTGATAAAACTCAGAAACAATTAGTTTAACATATTTTTCAGGTTCCAGGAAAACAAAATAAATCTGGACATTTTCAAGAGTCCAGATTTAATTCTCCTGTTTTTTAAACTATGTGGTGATGTTCATTCATTCATTCATCTTCCTACCCGCTTAATCCGCTAACGCAGGTCGCGGGGTAGCCAGTGCCTATCCTGGCAGTCTCAGGGCGTGAGGCGGGGGACACTCCGGGCACGACGCCAGTGTACCGCGGAGCCACATAGAAACAAACTACCACTCACACACACACTCACTCCTATGGTCAATTTGGGACCGGCCAATCAACCTGAAGCGCATGCTTTTGGAGGTGGGAGGAAGCCGGAGAACCCGGAGAGAACCCTAAATATGTTAAATAAATTGCCTTTGTGTTAATCACTTCTACTTAATTTAAGTCTTTTAAGTAGTTTTGGAGTGGGGACGAACTCTGCTGGAATCACTCAACTCAGTTGGAAGTGTCATTCATGCCTCCAGCAACTGACTCAAAATATGATGGTTGCATTTCATTGGTTCGACAGCTTATTGCTGCCTTACAGCCACTTACCTGTGGTCTTCTGTGATTGGCCAGTCACAGGCGGAAACTGTAAATAAGTCCTTCAAAAGCAGTTTACAGGTATGATTTTTTTAATTACAGCCTTTACAGTCATTATCATTATTATTATATTATGTTCAATTATCATCACTACTCTCCAATAGTATTGATTTAATTCATAACACAATTAGTTGTTTTTTTTTGAAAATGTACACATACAAGTAGCATATCTTAATTTTCCATAAATTAAAACATATTTACTTTTTAAACCTTTAATTCAATTACAGCCAGTCTTAAAACTAAGTATGAAATGAACATACAGTTTGACACACACATACATACTGTACATACATACATATCATATCATTAAAAAATTATAGAAATAAAATACACACATTTTACAAAGTTCTGACCCAAGCTTTCACATCAGTAGATGATTGATATCATGACTCTAAAGTGGTTTGGCATGCATATTAACACAATTGCTTAACTTTTTTATTCCTGGTTTGAACAGGATTCACTCATAAAGCACTTTGCTCATTGTCTCATTGTCCTATTCACATTTGTGCATCTCATGTCTGTTATGGCTTAAGAACATACATGTCATTTCCCCTGTGTACGCTTAAATTCTCCTCTTGACCCTTCCTCTGTCCATCCTTTATTGTACGGTTATGTTGTGGTGTTACTACCAGAGTACGTTCTTTTAATGGGTTTTAAAATCACCTGTACGAATGCATGGTGGGGTACTGTTATCTTCATAAGAACAGGAATGCTGTTTCCAATTAAAAAACTACAAAATTCTCTTGTCAATATTGCCATCGCACATTCAGAAACAAAACAGAAGATGTATTCACAAGAGGCGATGATCACTTTCTACAGGCCACTTTCTACAGAATCATACAGCATCATGCCACAACAATGGATCAAGATGGACTGAAAGAGAGAGACAGATGGATAAACAGATATTCACTCATTATTTTTAATTATCTTTTCAGAAATCATTCATTCAATGTCTTTGATGGGTTTTTTCTGAGACATCTGCCTCGAATGTTGTTGGTCATCTTCTAGTATTATTTTGATCCTCTTTTTTCTTCAAAAATGTGTTTTTTCCTTGGAAAAGTTTGGGTTCTACAAAATTAAATAAAGCAAGCGTTAAGAACTGATAACGTAATTAGATATTCAAAAAATTACTGTCATAGTGCCATACACAGAGAGAGAGAGAGAGAGAGAGAGAGAGAAAGAGAGAGAGAGAGAGAGAGAGAGAGAGAGAGAGATTTTCTCACCTGGTGTGCTTATTTTAGCAGGAATATGTTCTCACAGATGCTGACTCACCCCTCGCTCCAGAGTTTACTGTCGGAGAGAATAAGGTAAATCTAACTCATGTATTTTGCCATGTATCCAAAAGTCCAAGATATCCCGATAGAGGAAATCAGGATATATTGGCAAATGTGTATTAATATGCATCTTGTCTGTAAGTAATCAAAATCCAAAAATACAAAATATTAGCTTTCTTGCTTTTATTTCCATCACATTTTGCATCCAAGTTGATGTGTGTGTGTAAATGCTGAGCCTAGCTCAGTCAAAATATATCATTAGTTAGTGAGTCAGGAAGCTAATAAAGCTTATGTTATTGTCTGCAAAAGTAACAATACAACAACAACTTTATGAACCACATATTCCACAATGCTGTGCGATGGCGTCCTCCGCTTTTTTTTTTTGGAATGAATGAATTTTATTTTGTTTGTTCATATTTCACATTTAAAAAACAAAATATATTTCAATTGTATTAACAGTCCGCTGGGATAGGCTCCAGCAACACTGTGACCCGCAAAAGGCAGAAACAGCGGTTCAGAAGGTGAATGATTGATATTCCACAATTGTAATTCACAACTTTTTGTATTTTCTATTGCCTGTAAAGTCATTGTTACTGAAAACCTAGTTTGTTAAATCCAGTCTATCAGTCTGATATAAAGTAGACTTGGAAAAAATCCAACATTGATATTAAATCTACATGCCAACAAGCCACTGACATGGCACTGTGCTTTCATCATTTCTGCATCCCCTCACCTTCACTTTGGACCTTTCTCAGGGTGACAGAGGGTGTCGATATGGCCGAGGCACGGAAGTTGGCAGGTAATGTCTCTGAGGAGTCAGAGGTCACGCCACGGAGGTCCTTTTCCCTGAACATCTTCCTCCATGATGGTGACCGTGTGAAAGTTTTTGTGCCATCCTGTAGAAACAATGAAATAAAAGCATTGAAAGTGGAGGTTCGTTAGTCTTGTTCATTAAGCCTTAGTGGGGCTTAAATACAGTATTTTACAAAATAGGATTTATTGTCACAATGTGCCACAGTAGCACAGATTTTAGTCCTGGATGCTGTAACTAAGCAATTACCAGTTGTGCAAACACAACTGAAACACTATGATGCCAACAATTTGGCCGCAGTGGCACAAGGACCAATGCCATAAATGCTCTCCTTCCAAGGATAAATATCAGTCAGATATTTTACCCTTCAAAAAAAACAATCATGTCACATATTTTACCAAAATGGTTTTTTAAAAAAAGGGCCAACACAATCCTCCTCGCAGAATGATTATCATAGCTGATTTTCTACTGACAGACTGCTTTGTTGTACCTCATCTGGTCTCCTCTCAGTTCCCATGGAGATGAGAGCATTGTACTCCTTCTCTAGGAGCTGTCTTGCCTGGAAAAGATGAACAAAAACAGTGTTTTAAGATTATAATTAAGATAATTTAAGAGTTAAAGATTAGGATTATCTTGTTATTAGGTAAACAAAAGGCATGCCAGTGAGGATTTTTGATAACTTTAGAATAAACATGACGTTCTGGGACATACATGTGTGTTTTGATTGGGTATCTGGAGGAGAAGAGCCAAATCAGTGTAGTCAAAGGTGTCATCTAGCGCGAGGAGGGCCCCATGTACCCCGCTCTCTAACAGGTTGTCAGCAAACTCTTTCAGACCAATAGACTGCACCCAACACATCACTCTTTCATTGGACCACACCATCACATCTGCATAGATGGACACAGATGGGTATTTATCATTTGATCAACAAAGGCTGCGAGTGTCAAAGAATACCCTGGAATCATGTCTGGTTATTACGCAACGCCGACCTTGGTTCTGGTGTTGACTCTCATCCCTCCTCCTCTCCAACTCCTTCCTGTCATAGTTCAAGCGCTTCAGGCACATGATTCCATAATGAAGACTCACCCTGACAGTGAGAAGCACATATTGCTCTTTAAAATAAGAAAACCAGCAGGTCTATACAGCATATCTCATGTGTAATGCATGCACATGTTTTTGGAACCTGTGGAAACTGTCCACCATCTTCAGTTGGCCCCTCAGTTCTTTTTTGGTGAGGTGATCGAGCATCCGGGCATCCACCAGGGATTCCATGAAATAGGAGCGGTACTGGGGTAAACCTAGGCTGGGCAGCCATTCATTTCCCACCCACTCATGGTTCATGTCCCCATAGGCAAGGATCTGGAGGATATTTGGGTTGATGGAGACGAATGCAGGGAAAGGATATTGACAAAGTGCATGCAAGACAAGAGAAAGTCTAAAATAGTTTGTCAGGGTTGTATTGTCCATGTAAGACACCGTAAATACCCAAGTAAATAAGTCAGTATGTATTCGGGAATTTTCTAAGGCGTAATCATTCTGGCATGTGAGGCATTTGGAAGAAAAGTATTTATAAAAAGTTGCAATAAGCTTCACATGTGATTCAAAGCAGACTCAGGCTGCTACCCCGAGTGATAAATCTGAATCTTCTGGTTCAGCCTGTGTTTACTGAATGTCACATTGCACCGCACTGTGAGACGATCACCAGAAACTGACCTGGTCCCAGCTGAATTCCTTCTGCTCCTTGAGGTTCAGGCAGAGATGGAATGAAAGAAAAGGGACAGATAGTTGCAAAGAGAGGGAAATATCATCAAGGGGAGTGTGTTTGTGTGTGTGTTACGTTGAATCAGTATTGGGACAGTATGGAGAAGAGAAGAGAGGGAGGGCAATGAGAGGAAAAGTTTGTTAGTGAGTGAGAATTAGTTGGAAAACACTCCAGCAAAACAGATTTTGAGGGAACAGTAAGGGAAAGATGTAGAAAAAAAATGCCTAATCAGAGACAAAGAGACAGAAAAAAGTTTATGGTCTTAAAATGAAGAGGCCCAGACAAGAATTTTTTTAATCATATTCCATTCCTAAATTAAGAAAATCTCTAAATATGTCATAAATTAAATCATGTAACATTCATGTCTTTATAGATCTGAAATGTAATTTTCTTACTGGTTTGGTGGCAGCAGTGAGGGACTCCATCTCAGCATGTGTCATCCAAATATTACTGGTGGACTGGAATGAATTTAGAATAATAATGAATTCACTTTGGACACACACCATCTGATTACTGAAGGTTGGAGTAACATTTATCACATTTTCTACTCAGCCTTACAGATCGGGTGCTAGCAGGTGCAGATGGACTCGTGAGGGAGACCATTTCCTGGATAGCCAAACGGAGTTTGAGCCGGTGTAGAGGGTTACTGATACCGATCTCCCTTTGGATCTCTGTGTCGGACAAGTTAGCCATAATGGCGCCGCTCTTCACATTAGCACGACAAGCTGCCACATACCATGCTGGCATCCCGACCCACAACTGAATGAAATGATACAAAATGATTATCCATCACAAATTATGCAAATGTCACTTTATATTATTTGCAGATAGACTGTTGGCTCCTAACCTAACCTTATGACAGTCCCATTATCAATGGAGAATATCAAAATACATGCAAACTTATTAGTGATAGTATATATCAAAATATTCATGGACCGATCTGAAATGATCCTCAAATTTAATAAAACAGTGTGTAACAATTTACCTCAAGCCACGTAACAACAGTTGGTCCATCCCATGAGGCAAAAGGCAGACCTTGACGACAGGCTTCCTCTAACAGGTCATGCCTTAAGAAGAGAGGGAAATAGAGCGAAAAAATTTTCACATCTTTCTTTTGTGAACATAAAATACCATATAGTTTGAGGTGTTCCTTCTTAGTAACACCACAAAGGCATTTTCGCTATAAATGAATGGCACCAGGGTAATAAAAGCCTCAAATTCTACCTGGTTAATACCACTTGCCTCACCAGAAAAATAGCTGTTAGTTGTCGACAAACTGTATTGTCACTGAATATTATCAGAATCTTGTAGGATAATGATTGATCTTACTTCTTTTTGCTACGACGATCTTTTTCCACCGTTCCAGTCCCAAGTTTGGTCAATCCCAACGGGTCAGATGAACCCAGGTCATCAGAGGGTGTTGAGGCTAGAGGTCAAAAATAAGAATTATAATTTAGAAGCACATGATCTCAACTACATTCATTTATTTAGACAACAAAGTTGAATTTCGAAATAGTCTTGTCCAGTCTGTTCACTGACCCAGTGAGGCAGATTCACGCCCAGGTGCACCAATCCTCCCCTTTTCCTTTTTGCCAAAAAGACGGCCAATGGATGACTTAATGCTTTTCTTTTTGCTGGCTTTGTGGAGGGAATCCTGGCTAGCAGTAGTGACACCATCGGCAGAGAGACTAGATGGATAGAAAAAGGAATCGGTACAAACGACATCTTAAGCATCTGACAGCTAGTGTATTTGACAAATCAATGAGTAAAATCTGAGTCAATTGATTCGCTGTAGCGACCCCTGAAGGGAAAAGCCAAAAAGAAAAGAAGAAGAATGAATATAATTTCTGGGAAGCACCTGCGAAATTCTCTGTGGTCGTCAAGCCCCGCCCCCGGATGAGTGTGTGTCATTCTGTCCAATCGCAGAGCTCGTGGAACGGGAGGAGGGTTGGAGTCAATCAGGGCAAGTGCCCTGCATTCTTCACCATCTTTGCTATTCTACACGATTAAAACGATTTGTGTTAGTGTGAAATGGGTCTCGCCTAAAATTTCAAGCACATTTCTGACTTAAATTAACAGACCTGTCTGTCTGTCTCCCTGGCAGGGGAATGTGGCAGACGGGGAGTGGAATGTCCAGAACTTGGAGGTGAGGGAGATGCCAATGTTGAGGAGGTGATGGAGGGAGTCATGTATCCTCTTCCAACACTATCCCGTCCTCCCAAAGAGGAGGGCGGAAGAGATGAGACATCCAAGGCAACACTGCTGACCCGGCTCTCAATTTCTTCTGCCCTCAGTTCTGTGCTCTCCTTTTCCTCCTGAATCAACCTGGGAGATGAGAGGGGATGGGTTTATCTGTAAATCTCTATTAATCTATCTTTATTCTAAGAGTCTACAACATTTTGTATGAAAGGTAATTCTGGCTCCCCTAAAAATTTAGGATCTAAAATTGGAATCATAAAAGACAACTTTTGATCCAGACTCACTTGATCTCCTTGTTGATGGCCTCCAGTTGCTCCTGTAGCATGATGGCTAAAGTCTGAACATCTGTCTGCCCGCTGGGAGAGAGGAGCTCTGATCCAAACAGAGTCTCTCTGTCATCCTCGTCATCAGAACAGCCTCCTTCCACACCTCCCTCAAACCCTGAAGCTATCATAGTACCACTGTCCCACTCTCCATACTGGCAGGAGGGAAAATGGAGGGAAGGATGCAGGAAATTATCATCCTAAAAACTAATTATTTCAAAATCATTATCATCATCTACATCCAAGTTTAAGATTCACACCTTGTTGCCGTCGTCTCTAGACGACCCCCACCGCCCTCGGTGGGCTCTCCTCACCACCACCCCACTTGAGGAGCTGCTGTAGCCGGATGGAAGTGAGCCTCCACCCTGTGGGTAGCGCAATTCCGAGGCGCTGCCTGGGAGAGACCTTCGGAAAAGGGTTGAGGGAAGCGAGCTCACGCTACCTGCCCTATGGTTAGAATGACAAAGTCCATGAAAACTGTTATGTTATCATCATACCAGATAGTAAATCAAAAGAATCTGCTAATTTTTTAACTAACATACACCTTAACTTTGTTTTTAACTGTTTTAATGTAGGACATATTCTTCTATGAATTATTATTCAATTGTATCTAACCTTGAATAAGATCCAGGCCTGCCTCTCAGCTGATCCAGCTCCAGTTGGACTCGCTCCAGCTCAGCAAGGAGTTGCTCCTAGAACACAGAGGAGAAAAGACTATTATTTGTTTTATTTGACCCCATTTCTGAAATATTACGTTTCTGCTTTGTATTGAGCTGGAAGTTTGGAGAGCTAGAAAAAAACACCGATATTTAAGAATGAAAGGTCTGCGCTGTTAAATGGTGGTTTGTGCACAAGATGAAAAATACACACAGAATGTAAGAATAAATTCCCAATATTCAATTTCTGAAAAAGATTTATACCTTATTAGCAAGAAGATCATCTTGGATTTTCTTCATGTTGGACAGTTCTTCTGAAAGAGCATTCTAAGCAAGGCAGAACAATAAATGTAAACTTTTTAAATATAATTCTTATTTCCATTAATATTCTAATTAATTAGTCTTCTCATTACCTTTTCCTCTAGTGCTGCCATCCTTTCTTTAAGGTGGAGTTGCAGCCTCTCATTGGACTCAGATAGAAGCTTGTCTACCGTGTCTGAGAGACGTTTATTGTGCTCATCGTTCATCTTCTCCCTCTGTCTTGCCTGAAATGAAACATTGGCAAAAAAAGGTTCTTGAATGCTCTAGAAGTTTGAAGTCATTTTGAAGTCAATATCACAAAATAAATTATTACTCTCTGTAGCTCTTGGTTCTTCTCCTCGAGTTGCGCTTCCATTTGCCGTAGTCTCTCCTCAAAGTTTCCATGGCGTTCTTCAGCCTAATTAGGGGAAACATATTTTTTTAAAATTGAAATTAATCCCACAAGAAGTCAAAAGATTTCCAAATTAATGATAAAGGATTTGCATTCCAAAAGAAATGATCACTTGTTTTTTGATCAACTCAAAGAGGTTGTGACAGGTTAAGCACAGCGTTAATGCAATTTAAAGACAAACCTGACATAAAATGGGACTAGATCGAATTTCAGTGCTAACTTGTCTGGTAACTCAGGTACATTGTGTGACTGACTCGGACTCAAAGTACCTTATTCAGGGCAGCAACCCTTTGAGCAAGCTGAGCCTCGATCTCAGGTAGAGTCTCTGCCCTCTGGAGGGTCTGCTGGAGCTTCTGCTTGGCTTCATCAAGACGTTCTTGTAATTGCCTGTTCTTCTCCTCACTCTGGACGCACAAAAGAAACACGCATTTAATGAGATCTGTGTGTTTTTTATATTATGATGTAACTCATCTAATTATGTCTGTAGTTTGCTGCTGGATTATGTGAGACACTCCTTACCTGTCTGTGCAGTGATTCCTTGCTGGCAAGCTCATTTTCCAGCTTGTCTTTGATATCATGGAGAGAAGTCGCCTCCCTCTGGGCGCTGAGGTACCTGCATTCACATTTAATTTGTTATTTGTGGATTTTTGGCCCAGATTTAGCTTCTCGAGCAATACAGAAGGTGCACTACATAGTGCAATGAGGGGGCCGACAGTCTAAGGTTTTTTGGAATATGGACACCAGAAACTATTTTTAGCACCAAAAACAAAAAGATGCCAGGTTTCTTAAAAACTAATTAAAAACCCCCAGCAAACCAAAGGTTACCTGCGTTCCAGTGTCGTAATTCTTTCTTCCATGTCCTCCCTTTGGCAAAGAGCCTATAGATTAAAAAAAAAAGTTGATGACAAAACAGGTCTATCAAGACAAGACATTTTTAATCAGTGGATGTCCAACATATAACTGGGAAATTTAATAGCTAGGTTGTTTATGTACAAACAGGTTCAAATTCAAAACACATAATGTTCACATAATATGAAATATATCCATTGTGGTTAAATATACATCAGTATTCCCAGAAATTGAGAGAGGTCATGAATTTGGCCAGAAAGAGACCTACTGGCCCTACAGACCTCTTTCACTTCCCTCTGGAGCTTTTGATTGGCCTCCTCTGACTTCGTCACCTCCCTCCTGGCGGCAGCAAGCTGTTCCTCTATTTCCCCAACCTGATACCACGATAGGACATAAGAGATGACAAATTGAACCTGTGTACCTCCACAGTGATAAGTGTAAATGGTCATCATCTTCTTGTTTTTGGCTTTTCCCTTCAGGGGTCGCCACAGCGAATCAATTGCCTCCATCTAACCCTGTCTTCTGCATCGTCTTCTCTCACACCAACTACCTTCATGTCCTCTTTCACTACATCCATGAACCTCCTCTTCAGTCTTCCTCCAGGGCTCCTGCCTGGCAGTTCATACTGATTCATTATAAATTCATCTGTCTGGAAAATACATGATCCAAAAATGCATAACTGTTTAAAGTGTAAAATGAACATAATGAAACGCAGAGAAGACTGCTTTTAGTTTTTCTTTCTGTGACCCTAATGTTAAGGTAGAAATTAGTTTCAATAATGTTGTCCCATTACACAACTTTGTTAACGCAGATGCAGTTGGTCTGTGATTACATTCAAATTATTTTTTTTTTCTTCACTCTACTACATAACAGTGATATTGTATACCAACTGCAATAGTGTAACTAACCACCAGAGGGAGATGGGAGACTGGCAGATGAAATTCACAAAGTGCCAAACCATTTTGTGATACAGTATAGTGTTTAGTAGAATGGTCTTTTTAAAGGATTGTATTAAACATATTGACTATTAAATTCAGTGTTTATTATATGAATACAATCAAATGATAACGCAGAAATAAAGATGTATAGTAAAAATTCAGTTCAGATGTGCTCATTTTCCTAAAATTGGTAACATTGGTAACTACATCTAGTCCCCTTACCAACTAAACCCTAAATCTTTGGCCAGCTAGTTTATTATCTTTCAGGAGGAGGCTTGTAAACAGAAAATCCACACCACACACATGCAGCTAGTTTGCTTAGCTTAGCATAATTGGTGAAAAAAGCTCTAGTGTATAGACTATGTGTTACTGCTTTACAGAAAAATAAAATCTGTTTCCCCAAACACCATTAAGTAAATCATTGATCATATGATTAATCTTTTAACCTTAAAACTGTTTCCTGTAACTCTTGCACTGTCTAAAGCAAAGAGATCACATCTGAATTCATTATGTGATGTTTTCCTTCATCTCTGTCTTTTTGGTATGAAAACACACAATCTAGATGACATTATTTCAAATACAGCATTGAAGTACTGACTCAGGAATGACCCAGCAAAGATTCTAAATTGATTTTTAATTGATGAGAGAGCCTAGGCTCCAAATAAAGCCCTGTTGTGAGTGCTGGATAGCTCATTTTTTTATTTTTAGAGTTTAAATCAATGATACATTAAATGTTCTAAAAAACAAAACAAAGCACAGTTCTTGCTATGAATGACAAAAGGGAACAGTCACCTGTCGACACATGAGGGCCAGCCTCTCCCTCAGCTGGGAGAGTTCAGCTCTTTGCCGCTCTATCTCTCCTTCTCTCTGTCTTTCCA
Source organism: Antennarius striatus (assembly GCF_040054535.1). Taxonomy (NCBI): domain Eukaryota; kingdom Metazoa; phylum Chordata; class Actinopteri; order Lophiiformes; family Antennariidae; genus Antennarius; species Antennarius striatus. The sequence continues at coordinate 9,148,439 of NC_090796.1, read as the reverse complement.
GCTCACTATCCTCAAGGCCAGAGGAGGGACCGTTAGGTAGTCGCTGAAATGATGACAGGATTGAAAAAAAAAGAACGAAAAGAAAAATAATAAGTTAGATATGATGTTAGGATCCGATGAACTAAAATGACAATGCATGGTACCGACACATCTACTTTTCAACGAATTTTTCTGGATGCTAACACAAACACAAAAACAACTGGAACCAAAATGCATAAAAGCCTCCCTTACATCTTTCCCGCCGTCCACCCCTTGTTGACGTCTTTTAATTTGGTCTCTTAAAGAGATTACCTGGAAATGGAGATAGAAAATGTACAAACACATAAAACAAATAAATGCCATTTTTCTTTATGCCTTAAAATCCCTGTGACAGAGAAAATGATTCAAATTGATTTTACCTCTTGAGAAGAAGCTGCAAGTTGATCCTCTAACACGGACACCCTCTCCAGGGCCACACGGAGCCTCTCTCGAACCTGTAGAGAAGAATTAACAGAAGTGGACGATCATAGAGTTTATGAAACACAATCTGTTTTTGTATTGCTCAAGTAGATTTGTTTATTCTACTCTGGGTATTCCTGGCCGTTATGATAAGGTTGATAAAATGAGCAACACAAAGTCATAAGGCAATAGAACAAGTTAAACAGTGAAGAGGAGGTTCATCGTATTGCTGAACATGTCTGACTTCTGTGACAGTATACATTTCCAGTCAATTGATGTACTTCCATCGATAAGGCCTCCATTTATCAAACCTCTATAAATATTCTGAAGGACAATCTTAAAGTGAGTAAACAGGATGCTGTTAAGAAAGACATCTTAGCCTTGCTTGCAGCAAAACTATGAAATGAATATTGAGAGTAGCACATGCTTGTTTGTAGGCATCCATCCAAAATGTGTTTTCCTGTGACTAAATTAACATTTTCTTATTTATATCACTTCACAACCAATGTCAAATTGTAAATACAGTTCAGAACAACTTATCCATGTTGCAGATGTAAAAATCAGGCCAATAAATAAACAAGTCAAGTGACATTTAAGTAGGTTTCTAGTTGTTGTTTATATGTTGTTTTTATGAATTATTATTGTGTTTTGTTTTGGGGATTTTTGCCAATGGAAGCAGGTTGTAAGAACATTATAGTATTTAATCTCACGAAAGCAACAAATATGCCTAATTTGTTCAAATGTTTACATTCAAATACCTAGAAGAGATGACAAACACGGGTATAAAGTAAACATAACATTTCAGCTACTTATGATTTTAAGAAATACTCATTCAGCTTTTGGCTTTCACTAACCTTGTGAGCAGTCTGTTTAGCTGTAAAGCTAAGATCAGTACTTAGTGCCATAATTTAAAAAAACCCCCATTAACCTCATGGAAGCAATTACGAACATAAAATATAAAAGAAACAAAAAACAAAACAAAACAAAAGACAATGTGCTGTCTGTGATAGTTACAGGTCTTCTATGACTGAAATGATTGGACAACTTGCCTACTGTTTCGTTTTTATACAACTATCATCCTAGATACATTCATGTTAACTCATATTTAAAAAAAACCCTACAGTCTTTGAAAGATATTATGGAAAGACATGAACGACAGATAAAGGGCAAACAAGATTTCAACTGACTAGTTTAATATCTGTGAGTCAGAACAACAGCCAGGTTGTTGTTTACTTTCATTTTGACGTGAGGAGTTTTCTTGCATATGAATTGAAATTCTAACTAGTTGAAACTACAGATAACTATGAGGTACTGTGCTCATGGTAACTAAACCAAAGAAAAAGACACCGTTACATCAATTGACCTCCATCTGTGGGTAATCCAGAAGCACCAACCGTTCAACCATAATAGTGAATAATAACAACCAAACCTGTTATATTAATAAAATGCAATCCCTTTCACATAGAAGAATGTTAAGGATCTGTTGATAACATAAAAATTCAGACATGGAAACCACTTTTTCTTTGATAGATTTAGGTTCAAAGAGACTTTTATCCTCAAGGTGTCCATTTTATCCCTTTGACATATGCATACCCTGATCTACAATGCAATAATTTGACCCACCTTCTCATCCAGGGCCTTGTGGTGCTCAAACAGAGACTTAAGGGCTTTGAGGACTTCCACCTCACTGGAAACCCCTGCTGGGGACTGGGCTTGTCTTTTCACCACTGTCATCCTCAGACTGCGCTCGTGGCGAGACACCAGACACTCCAGGTGTTCCAGCAACAACTACAGGAACGAATGGGTTTAAACAAGAGTAAGACGCAGAGGTGATCGGTGGAAGCAAACAGAGAGAGATGAGCAAGAAAGACACGTTGTGGAGGCAATGAGACAGAAACAGAGAAGTTTAAAAGAGGAAAGAGAACAGTGGACTCAGAGGACATTCAGAAACACATTTTTACAACGACAATGATATAAAAATGTTTTTAAAAAATGCATCAACATTATTGGACAGGGAGTGAGTGGGAGAGATCAGGAAACAGAAACCGACATAAAAAGAAGTCACGAAGCAACAACGACAATGGCAGGAGAAACAGGAAAAAAAACTTTTGCAAATGCAACTGTCACACCCACACAACCAGGATGGGTGAAGAAAATAACTCAGGGCTGTTATGGCGCTAATAAGCAAAATGGCCACTAAATATCTTACACGTGTGTTGTTTCTCTCTGCCTTGAGCTCAGCAATCTCCTCCTCCCTCTCCAAAAGCTGCTCCCGGCAAACGTTCAGTTCCTTAGTCAACACAGCAAACTCCTGTGGAACACACAAGCCGCTATCAGTGGCAGAGAAAACAAACTGTTTAAATGTATGTTTAGATGCATGCTCGGGCGCTTTAGCAGCAATTAGAGCTTAAAAGAATGAATAGACATTAAGGCCCAATGTCGCCTCTTTTAGAATTACTTCTCTGAGAAGACACAGATACACAATAAATGGATACACAACAGTGTGAAAACATGCGTGACCAAATCCCTCCAGAAACACACTTTATAAACACCTGAGACCAGGAATGCAGGGAAGCACACATGATGTAAACCTACATCATAATCATGTAAATCACTGACACAGATTCTACCAGCGTTCTCACTTGCTCATCCTCCTCTGTGAACTTGCATTCATGGATGGATTACATCACAATGTTACACAATGTCTCTGCACTGAAATGCACAAGAGAGACCCCTAAAACACAGCATTGATATGCCATTTACAACACCGCTGAGAAAATACGCTTACAGCTCCTGTTAGAACATAGTACAAACAGGAGCGAGTGTGACGGGATTTTTTTTTATTAACAAAGAAATAAAAAAAATCCCAGAACATTATCAATCCATGATCAGTGACTTTCCCTAACTAAGCTTTTTCTAAGAGGCAATTGATTTGCTTACAACAATAATGTACAGATCTTTACAGTCAGGATCATTTGTTCTACAATTAAAAAAAACTGAATGGAGAAACACTAAACTGGTCTGTGTTTGCTTGGAGGGGGAATTAGCAAGAGAAAGATCTATGCAGATGGTGACACAGTGGGTCCACTGGCTTTTGGCCTTATTGGATCTTTTCTTGTTTGGATAGAGGTCAGCTTCTCAGTTGGCTTCATTTGTGGCCTTATACTGTAGTTTATTTTCTATTTCATCATATTTTGTCCTGATAGGCTCATAAGAGTTGTTAGAATTTAACTTTTAGTTAAGAATCACAAAAATAGCAATTTGAAGATTAAATAAAGATGAAGATTTGAAAACCTGTTCATTCAACAGTAACTCACACGAAGGAGTTATTAATTAGGACTATTTTATCAGTGATCATCTAATTAAGTCTTGTCGCGTTGATGACAGTGTTCACTGTTCTGTCTGCGATCACAAAGATTTCTGACGGTCATTCAGAAAACCTTAAAACTTAATCACTTGATGTTTCATTAATAAAGGATCGGTTGGGTCAGTCATTATTAGTAACAAAACACAACATACGCACAAGGAATCTGATTGGATTTCATTTGGATAACTAATACACAAAAATATTTTAGCAGCTGAATAAATCATAAAGGTCCCTCAACTATAACACTGAACAGATTGACAGCAAACTAAACATTCTGTTGTAAATGTAGCAGTTCTTTTTTTTTTTTTTAAACTGAAGTTGTTAATGAGCAACTTCGAAAAGATAATTACAAAAACTGCAAAATCTATTCATTTAAATAAAGTTAAACCTATGGACAACTATTAGCCTCCAGCTAACGGTCGAACTAACAACATAAGAGGAGAATATATGTTTGTATTTATAGTACTGTATATACAAAAATAAACCTTCTGCATCGTGAGAACATTAGTGAGGGAAGTACTTTTCATGCACTTTTTACCTACAGTACATCTCTCTGCGTGAACTGTCACTGAAAGGCTTTCTGTCTCATGAGCTTGCATCAAAATGACACATACTCAGGAAAACCCTCTTATATAACAAGACAGTGATAACACAGAGGATAAATAATGTTAAATGGAGAGACTAAACACATTTGGTCTATCAGCCAAAACACGCACTATCACAAAGTGACACTTCCATGTACAGTACATTGTCGTAAACAGATTCATCCAGTGGTACCTGTGGCAGAGCGATGGATAGCTGTCTCTGAAGGGATTCCTTCTCATGTCCGAGTTCACGGAGCCGGAGCTGAGCCGTACCGAGGCTCTCCTGCGTCTCCCTCAGGTTCTCCAGGAGCCTCTCACGTTCTGTCAGCATGTTGACCATTAATGACTCCAGATTCCCAGTGCTGCCTCCCTCGTCTCCTCCGCCTCGGGTCTCCCTCCCACTGAAGCCTCCCCCTCCTCCAATCGCACCTCCAGGACCTCCAACTCCCACCCCGGCAGGTGAGGATGGACCCCCACCAGTCCCGCTTCGCCCATCCTCAGAAATGGTGGGCATCACCTCGCACATCATCATGAGACCGTGGTGTTTGTTTTGGGTAAGTAAAGAAACGTTGACGACAGATTGTGCGTGCAAAATGGTATGGTTTCGTGCCTCGGAGAATTTACAAGCTTGTACTAAAAATTGATGTACAAAATATAAATATTTACATTTTTAGTTTTCCAAAAATATCAATCCTTTGGTCTGCATTTCTCTATTTATTTATTGCCTAAATGTTTTTTTTCTGTCCAGCACTCTCTCCTGTTTGTCTTTGCTCACTCGTCTTCCCTTACAAACTCACAGACGGCATGATAAGTGATCAAAATGTTTACGTGTTCCTCTGTATTTACGAGGAAGTCTGTTTTTTTAATGGTTGTGTTGGCCAAGTGTGAGTAAGGGAAAAGGTTATTGGGAAGGGAGATGCAACAATCCTCCAAACTTGTAGAGGCAGAGCTCCTCAAAGATTCCGAGGTAAGAGCTGAAAAAAAAAAGAAAATACTGCATTAGATCGCCCTAAATAAATCTTACTGCACACACACACGCAACAAACCAGACAGGACTGCAGATATTAGTTTAAAACAAGACAGTCTATGGTAATTTTGAATATGCATGTCTGACTAATTAGCTGAGGATGTAGCTCAGTGGTAGAGCGCATGCTTCGCGTGTATGCTGCCCCGGGGCTCAATCCCTGGCATCTGCAGCCCTACAGGGGAACAAGCCAGTGTCAACAGTAGGCCGGTCCCAAGCCTGGATAAATGCAGAGGAAGGGCATCCAGTATAAAAACCTTTGCCAAAAGAAATATGAGTGTTCATCTAAAATGGACAAAAAGATGACACAAGCGACCCGTCACAGGACAAATCGTCTGACTAATTAAAGAATTTGTTGCCTCTTTGCTTCTTCTTCATCCACCACAAACCTTTAGCGTCTCAGGTTACAATGAATGAAATGAAAGCTACATTTGATAATTGTACACACTGAGTCATGCAACTTGAGAAATGTCTTGAGGGATCAACATGAAATTATTAATGTTCAACTCAGTATAAGTCTTGCAAAACAAGATGCACCTTGACATTTTCCCTTTTAAAGGAATAATTTGGAATTTTGGAAAATGCACATTTCTGTGGTGATTAACTACAAGTTATCTATCTATCTTAGCTTAGCATAAAGACAGAAAAGTGATAGAGATATAAAACACTAATTTGTGACATTCACAAATGTTGACTTATGCTACCTGAAATTAAATTCAGTTCAGCTGAATGTTCTTGATTGTGAAGCCCTACAGTACATTCAGTTAATAAACATGAGAGTGGATTCAATGTTTCACTAATACTCATGTCAAAACAGTGAGTAAAAGAATTTTACAAAATGTTGAACTGTTGCTTTAAGATGTGATTCAGTAGGATGATTTTGATGAGAAAGTGTGACTATGACACTGATGGAAGTGTTAAAATTCTCATCTTAATGCTTCAAGCAAGACAAGAAGTTGTATTTGTTCACATTCTCAGTTTTTCTAAAAATCACAAATGTGATTACTTTTAAAATATGTCATTCATTCCACAAAACACCCTTTAACCATTGTGCTGTGAGTCATCCTCATCTTTAATGACCTTTTACACTGGGTAAGGCCTCTGGCTCAGACAGCGAGTGGTTGGCCAAAATGGTATGGATTCACGCAATCAGCATTATTACAGTCGCCTCATGTCCCTCCTTCTTTCCTCCACTATTCTTCAGTTTCTGGTGCTCAGCGGATTTGCAGTGGCCCTTGTTCATTTAAGTAGTTTGGATTCATTTAGTGCCCAATGCAGGAGTCTTTACGTCATTGAGACCAGGCAGAGCGATAAAACATTTCTTTCCAACCAAAATCACTCATTTAGTAAATCAAACATATTTAGCACAAAAGCCAAAGCACCAGTAGAAACAATGGCTGCCAGTTTTGTAAATATTATATGGACATCCAGGACTTGAGACTGGGGCTGCTAGCTGGTAATTGGAAACTTGACACAAATACTGAATTAGCTCTTCATGCTGGTGAGCTGGCTGGAGTATTGGCAATCTCACTCTATGTACCACAAAATAAATTAATTAATTAAAATTCCTTCCACAGAGCAGTGATGAATAATCAGTGATGCAGGACTGGATTGATGCTGACTGTAGTTTCAAGAAATAAAATTTAAGGTTTTAAAATTAACTCAGATGTCCCATGCTAATAACTACATAAAAAAGTGTTTGCACCCAGATGTAGCCTGAAATCAAAGTTGCAGAACATGTGTGAAAGCTCCTATGGAAGACGCCTGAACACACATCTTACTAAAGACAGCTGATGCTTTTCTCTTTTGTCACTATTACCCTCCTGTTTGAAGAGCTGTGTTTGATGTGTCAAAATTTCTTACAAATAGGCAAAGTGTACAATAAAAAATTCTCTACCAGGCCTGGGTGATGAAATTAATTTGGGTCTTAGATGTCTCAATGAAATATCTAGAATACTCTTTCTAGTGTTTTACATTGACCACAATAATAACATTGTAAGCTAAGTTACCTTCACAATATGTTTAGCAATTATAAACTTTCACAAAAGGCCAAAGATGTTTATCAGAATCTATTTTATAATACTGAAAATATATAAGACAAGAAACATGAATGGATAAAACATCCGTTTGTCGCTTTAAAAAGTACTATTCAGTTCAAACTGACAATGACGTCTGATGTTTCCAAAGGTTTACAGAAGGCTTCGGTCGACCAAAAACTACAGCAGCTTCTTACTGCTGCTCTGTGATCTTAAAATATCCTCCTGAAACTGATTGGAGTCGGTACAGAACCTCAAAACACCTGAATACTAAATATAGGGTAGCCTGTAAAAAAAAACCTTTTAACCATTCAGCTTGAGACAATCTTGGAATTACTCATTTCCATTACCAGCAGCTTTTCATTGCCTCAGCATGGGCTGCAGAAACACATGGCGATCTAATTAGACTATTGCATATATTACAACAATTAATGTGTAGCTCTTAATTCTGCAGTTCGATTGTCAAATGATGAGGCTGTGCTGAAGAAAAAAAAATCACTGCTGCAGTTTAGCTGAAGCTTTAACTGTGCAGCCGGCAGTTTTTACTGTGAGGTCACTGGACTTCAGGAACTATGTGTTTGTAAGCATGTTTGAGAGAGAGAACTACAAAACAAGATGTCTTCATACACTGCATTAAAATTACTCTGTAGACTAGTTATCGGAGGGGTTTGTTTTATTTGTTCCTACTCTAGAAATTGGAGCAGGTTAAAAACCGTGTGCTGATGTCATTGTCTATCGTGTATGTTATCAAGCAGATGTAGGATATAGTGTACATTAGATGAGCATATCTCAGTGTGTACGTCCACACAGGTTGGGAGTTTTTTATATTATGATTGTTCACATCATCATTATAATCATCATCATCATCATCATCATCATCATCATCATCATACACACTACTTGTAGCCATATATCCTCCATTGGGCAGCCTGGCTTTGCAGTAGCTCCTTGGCAAATGACAGAAGTTTGGGTTTGTATCATGTTCCAAAATATCCCATCCCTGAATAATGGGTTAACGAAAATGTCATAGCCTTATATGAGCTGAGAGAGAGAAAGAGAAAGAGAGAGAGCGAGAGAGAGGGGGGGGGGGAGAGAGAGAGAGAGAGAGAGAGAGAGAGAGAGAGAGAGAGAGAGAGCAGAAGCAGCTTGGGTAATAAGAACCAATGAAAGATGCGTTTCTATAAGTTAAAATGAAAATACTGCCAAATAGATGCGCATCTTTTATATTTCCAGAAAAGCAGAACATAGCCTATACATGCAGCGCCTAATAATGACAACCCCCCCCCCTTCCTAATTCCATGAAACAGTACCCCCCCTGGCCAAGAAAGGCATCACTGGAATCGATAAGTGATTGTCGGCAGCTGAGAGGGAATGAAAGCACCGGGATGTGAGGCTAACGCGCTTTTATTTGCGCTGGCATGCGCTGCACGCTGGGCTGATGGGAAAATGACGAGGCTCTCCTCCAGATGACAGGTTTCCTAGTCGGAGGCTACCTCCATTTCTGAATGTATGAAGGGAAAGACCGCTCGACGGTGGACGTGCGAGCGCGCAAGACCTACATTCTTGTAGTGAAAAGCGTGTGTGTTGGAGTGATCTACAGATTGGTCCTTCATGCGCCATTAAAGCATAAAGGAGGGAGATAAATCCACGCTTAGAGACCTTAGAGACCCTGGTCGACTAGGACTGTGGAAAGTAACACGTCAGGATGGCCCTAAATTACCATGGAACATTTCTGGGACGTATATTCCTTCCGCATTTACATCCCAGAATGAAATCCAGTGGCAGCAGCGCGACGAGTTGGTGGCTTTGATTGTCTCCCAATGGCCATGGGACTTGGTTAGAGTCATGACTAATTACAAGCAACAAATACCAGGCCAATATACAGTGTATCTTATGATCTAATGAGACCCCCCCCCCCTACTCCCTCCCTCTCTTCAACTAGCACCTCACCTAGTTAACTGTATGCAAACGGGAGCGAGGATGCGCGCCCGAAATAAATCGCGCTGCCAACACACCTGTCAATGCCTGACACGGACATAAGCAGAGCGTTGCATAGTCCTTCTAATTATTGGAATACTGCCCCCCCCCCTCACCCCCCAACTACCACCACACACATACGCGCTCGCACACAGTCACACATCCAGCACACACCACCACCCTCAATCCTTGACACTACTTGTTATGAGAAAAACGCACGCACAGGCATGCACTGATCTTTACATTAATGCATGCATATTCCGTCAATGGAATATTTTCTCTGGTTGAGATCGGGCGGTGTGAAGTTGCATCCCACCTCCATCATCCGATTGCCCGTAGTGTCCATGTTTGATGTTAAATACGCCTTACGTCCATTTCCCGCGGATCGCGCATTGATCCGTGGCCCCCATCCGAAACCAGAGCGAAGCTTCCAATACGTGTTTTATTTTTTCCCCGTCTTCCTTTTTCCACATGTAAACGACGAGGAGGATGAGGAGGGGGGGGGGGAGGCGGAGAGAGACGATACGCCACCTTACCACAGACTCCCCCTCTGTCGGATCGGAAGGTAATGGGTCTTAAAGAAACATTCACTCAGCATTCTCTGCGTCTCTGTGATTTACGCGTGCGCCGCGCACTCACGCGCATTCAGGCCAATCAAACACCTGATCAATTATACAGTGTGTATTTCTATCAGAGACGGGACCAAACCAACACACTACATCTTAACCCGCAGTTAGTCCATACTACATTCTTTGCGCCATCTGGAGCAGAAATCCATTCTTTTTGGTAGGAATGAGCTCATAAATTGAATTATTCTGTTCGTCATAAAGCAGCACTTGATCTGCAATGTGCACGTGTAAAACAGCTGTATGCATGAGTTCAGATGACCTACCAGCCACCGGGCAAAAGTGTGTTCTGATCCAATTATCAAATATATTTAACATTGTCAGTCAACTTCTATTTATGAGAGTCAAAGTATATTTCTTTCAAATAAACGCCTGGGTCTTCATGTTTTCAGGTTTTTCTACTGCTTCCTCTGCAGAAGTCGAACAATATGTTTGAAACAGACAAGCTCTTTTACTCGACAGTAACACCCAATCAAGACAAGAATCCGTTTGAATTTTATCACATCTAATTGACAACTTGTAGCCTTGAATCACAATGATGAAAATGGTCACATCTATGGCTACTCTATCCAGATCTGCATCACATGAGCTCACCAGCCGAAGCACAACATTTCATTCCTTGCTCTAATTAAAATGCAAGCCGATATGGATATATTGTAAACAGATAAGCGCGTCTCTCTGTGTGCGCATGTGTGCGCGTCTGTGTGATGCTCAGTAAACATAAGGTGGTGCTGTCTTTAAGAGAGAGAGCCTGGGAAGGGGTGATGTAATGTGTTCTCAGACAATGATGTCATCGACTGAGACACGGCAAGGATTTAAAGTGACAAAGGTATTTTCTCTAGCTATATGTAATTCTGCACCAGGGCTTGTCGGAGAGGAGCATCCGAACTCTTGGGGAACCTTCATTGACGTAAAAAATAAAAATAAAATAAATGAATACAAAAAACACGGACGTATGAACTGAGAACAAGACCTGAACGTGATACACTGGACATAAAAATATGGAGGAGGAACTTCATTGTTTGTCAGACACTTAGCATCTTTATTAATCAGGGTGTTTGAGATACAATCACGTTTTTCTATAAGACACAATAACAAGGTTATGTTGCCATTCACAAGCAGCTTTTGTGTGTAATTGCTGCGTTATAATAGATTCAAATTGTGAATCAAATGAAAGTGTTAACCTCAAATATTTGACTGCAACTATACATAAGGTATTTGGAATAATGGAAATGTTCACGTTTACCAAACATTAGGATTATGTCTCATGTTTTTATGTTCCCACTTTACTGTCTCTAATCTAGAGTTTGATTCAGTTAGCCCCTTCAGTCTTGAACTTTATTGCCTTCTTGTCTTTCCCAAGTTTGTTCTTTTTATCTCCTGAAGCCTCCGCCCCTCTCTTCGCACCTCTACAAACTTGTCCTGATTACTGTAACTCGTGCCTTCCCAAAAGATCCACTCTGAATCACTTTCCCAGCCTCATGCACAGGACTGCATGGAGTGATGGAGTGGTTGTTGTCTTTTTCCTGTTCCTGGGCTGTCTCTTTGTTCTCTTCACTCAGACTACATTTCTCGGCTTCTTCAGATCTCTCTTGGTCGTCCCTCACACCATCTGACTCTTTCGCCCTGCTGTCTTCTTCTCTCTTCTTTTTATCCAGGGTTTGATCACAATCAGGATCCTGAATTAGCGCTCCATGGATAGTTTCGTTGCCCTCCTCTGACAGGCCTTGTTGCGTTGCGGTGTCTTTAAACTCTTTTAGGCGGCTGTCTTTTGATGGACTCGATGGGGGATTTAATGTTGCTTTGTCCTCGATTCCTGGTGTGGAATCTTGTATTTTATGATTAGTTAACAGACTATTTTCAGTCACATCTGAAGGAAGAAGACGTAGGTTGTAATCCTCCTTCCCTGGGTTAGTTGATCCACACGTACCTGGGGTTGTTTCTTCCAGCTCAGATTCAGTGATCACCAGCTCTTCTTCCTCTGGCCTGGGCAATGTTTGGGCATTTGAATTCCCTTCATTCTTAGTTATATCTGTGTCTGAAATGCTGATATCACATGCAATCTTATAGAAGAGTGAGTGGTTCTCTTTCATCTTCTCTAAGCTTTCACTGACTGTGGTGGACAGTTCATTTGAATCATCATCAGCACATGCACGCTGGTTCTCAACATCTGACATCTCCTCACAGCACAGAGATTCTATGCCAGGGATCTGCAAAGGTACAAACCCTTGCCACTGGTTGGTGGAGAGGAACCACTTGGCTCTCGCATCACAGGATGAAACATCACTTTCATTATCATCTATGGAAGATTCTTCAAGCTTTTGCTGTCCTCCATCTTTGCAATTTGTAAATCCGCTGCTTCCATCTTTTTGGTAGACAGTCATGGATGAGACATGATAGGGCGAAGGCGGACGCTTTACTTTATTTTTTACAACCCCCATTCTTCCACTCTGATCCTTCAGCTGTGTTTTATTCCAAAATCTTACTTGAGTTTTTGATTTTTTCACCAGCTCATCTTCACTTTTCTGAGATGTTCCACGAGGAAGCTGAAGTTCTGCCGAACCTCTCAAGTTATCCTCATGGCTTTCACATGCATGGTGATCTTCAGGGTCTGAAAGCAGGAATAAAGCAGAGTCTAATCAGATGATACCTATTATCATATTCTAATTGTTTATGGCCAGTAGAGAAAAACAAGACTGGGACTTCAAGTCAGTGTGCTCCTGAGCGTGTAATGGAACACTGTTTATATTGATTGGTTTGCAAAGAGAGATGGCCAATGGGAAAACTCCAGTGCTCCACCAACCAATGGTGTAACTGTATCAGGAGCAGACTTAGTAGACATTGACTATATTGCAACCACAATTTTACACCTTGGCCTTAAGTTGCAATCTTTAACTGACAGGTTTTGTGTTGGAAAGCAGGTACCTGATCTTATCCTTTGTTTTCTAGCAGGGGGCAGTCGATGAGCTTCCTCTTTTTCCCCACTGATTGGCAGCAGATTGTGTGCAGTAGCACTTTCTCTGACTGCACTGATGGAGAGGTACAGCAACCAATTAGTGGAGGCGCTCACACACACACACACACGCACGCACGCACGCACGCACGCACACACACAGAGTGTCTAAATATGTAAATATATATCCACCTTTTCATGACTCTCTCCCGTATTCGCTCCAGACGTCTCAGTTTGGCCTCTCGCTGCTCGGGGCTCAGATGGAGCTCGGGGTCCAGGTCAGGGGTCAGAAGGGCAGAGAGCCGCTCCTCCGTCTGTTCAAACAATTTCACATAGAATGACATTGACACCAAGACCTCACAACTGTAGGGTATAACTTCATAAAGGCAATGAATATGAATATTTTTAAAATTGACACATAGCAACATGAATGACATAAAAACTGATGGGATGATGAGCCCCATTACAGGGAGCAGAGATCCCAAAAATACTTTTAGCTTTAATTTTTACCAACATTTCTTCTGGAATACTTTAAAAAAAAAAATCAAAGCGATATTATCCAAAGTCTGAACAGTTATATGTTGAATAGTTGAATTTGAATATTTTTAATTGGAATTCAGGTATAAGATTTTTAATAGTTTGTTGATTGGAGGCTTTAGAAGGATTTAAAGCTGTCTAAAGTTCAATGAACCCAAACACAAGTACTATCAAAATAGGAAAACATACTTGAACCATCTTTTTCTCTGAATCAAAAATTGCTAACGAGGATGATGATGATTAATGCAAACACAAGATTATCTATGAGAACGCAATGACAAAGTGATACCAATATCCAAATGAGAGGAGTTGATATCAACTATATTTGCTACCCAAACAAACTTTGATTTCTCTCTTACACTGAGGTCGAAACTCACATTTCCACTCCCTAAACCTGCTTGGTCTTGAACTTGGCCCCTTGAGGTCTCTATAGGATTATCTCTGCTCGTCTCTGATTGTGTCTCATTCTTGGATGGCCTCAATATTCCCTGATGCTGCCGCTGCCTGTTGGTCTTCATAGCTGGCTGATCCTGTTGTGCCTCTGCAGAGGATCGGTGTGGGTCATGACTCTCCAGCAACAGATGCCTGGGTGGCTTGTTTGATATTTTTTTACTCTGTGTGGCCGGTATTTGCTGTGTTTCAGGTGGGATCTGCTCAGGCAAGGGGTTGTCAAGCTCTGGTGGGGGGTCCTCAACAGACACCCGTCTGGCCACGAGAGAGGTTGGCAGTACAGCTGTGATGACTCGTGTTACCCTGAGGGGAAAGGGGGCCTGAAGGAATAGCAGAACAGATCATTAAAGGTATATTTGTATGTGATTTAATGTGGAAATCTGGTCCGCTAATGAATGATTTGACAGACCTCCTCACTTGAACCTTGACTCTTGGTTTGGGCATCAGGAGCAGAGATGGGGGATTTCTTGTTGTTAGTTAACCTCTCCTGATTTCTCTTCATCCGCTCAATCTGTTCTTCTTCACTCATTTTCACTTTCTAAGGTGGATATAAGTCATTTAGAAGACGAGTCAATGATACAAGAACCAGAAGCCAGAACTTGCTAATTAAAGTCAATTGAATAAATGAATAAATGTAACAAACAAGATGCACAAAATAGATTTAAATTGTGCATCTGTTTCTTTCTGTGTAGTAATGGATTTATATCTACTACACAGTATGTGTGGCTATACTGTTTACAGGAAGGCTCAGGGCTACATCAAGCTCTGCTGCCCCCTGTCGTCTAGAACAAGCACTGCAACATGCCCTAATTGCAAGGAAAATGTGAGAATCAAAGAATTGGAATTTGGCTGTGATTGCAGTGAGGTATAAGCAGCTTTGGTTCCTTCTATATCCGCAGCAGTTTGGATCCATACATCGAGGGGAAGCTAGCCAGCAAACAGGAAACCAAAATCAAACCTTGGTCAATTGTCTTTTTGTATGCACCGGGATTCTCTTTGAACCAGACTGGGACTCTACAGATGAAATAAAAATAAGTGAGGGGGGCAGAGGGATGAGAAGGGATAAGATGATGGCAGGAAAAAAGAGGGTAAAAGAAATACAAGGATTAGGAGATACAAAAAAGAGACGAGGAGGATAAAAACTAACCAATTAATGCTGTTTAATATTAAATGTGTCAGGAATATTAATCAACAGGACAATGTATTGAAATCATTCCTTCCAGACTCTGTTAATAGCATGTGATTCTGTGCCAACCGGATGCATCTTTCTGTGGTTTCAAGTTAAGGAGGTCAGGCTGGATGTTTCCTCTTCTCTGTGCCAGATCAGTCGTGTGGTTGTAGTCTCCCTGAAATGTACACAGAAAAACAAAAATAAGATAAATTTCAGAAATGTTATTTTATTGTATATATTGTCTACATTTTTCACCTCGTATGACAAGTCTGTCCAGCCATGATCCGGATTCTTTCTCTGGTGGGTTTCCTGTAACTCCTGAGGCAATGGCGGACGAGCTGGTGGCTCATGTTCCACATCCTGCTGAGATCATTTTCAGAGAATGTGATTAAAAAAAGTGATAAAAGATATTCTTGACTTTATTAAATCTGTGTAGTTCAACATATATAAGTGATACAGCATTAGTCTATGCTAATAACACATGCAGAAGTCAGTGATAAAGGACAACATTCTGGAGCCCTACCATAGGAAATCCACTTTGCATCCTGTCTAGGGAAGAGCCAGGGGACCCAGAATGTGGTGTTGTTGACTGGAATGCTGAGTGAGAGATGATCATATCATCAAACTTTAATGCAGTTGATTAAGATAAATCAGGCAAAGCTGCAAACTGACATCATCATATAAAAACCAGAAATCATTGTTTGGATATTCAAAACTACAAATATGCCCAAAACATTGAAGAAATTAATGTGGTATCAACACACCCTTCAATCTATTACTATTGGAAGTGCTGACTTTGTAGTTCACTCATGATTTATTCATTTATCTGTGCTGGAAGGATTTACTACATCCCTTTTCAAAGCGGTTATGTATTGTAATTGTCAGTGTTCGTGTGTTCGTCTGTTCTTTTGTTCGTATGTCTGCCAAATATCTTCGCAACCTTTGCAGATAGAAAGATGAAACGTAAAGCGCATTACTCGGGTAGCAAAGGGGATGAAAATGAGATGATGACCTTGACCTTGAGAAAACTAGGTGAAGGTCAAAATTCAACTTTTGTACACTCAGGAACCGGATAAGATAGAAAGACGAGGGAGAAGTCCAATGTGAGTAAGACCATAGATCAAAGCTTAGTGCTTTGATTTACCTATGCACTAGCTTTGATCTATGGTGCATAACTTCGACCTACCCTGAAGTTTTGACCCTGACCTACCCTTAAAGTAGGTCAGCGTAAGTCACGGCATGTTGCAGCCTCTGAATGCCCTGTTTGCAATTGAACTCCACTTGAAGGCTATTCAGCATCTGAACCATATGCATCACGTGGAGGATAGCTGTGTTTTACTTATAACTCTGTGTCTAGAACTTGTATCTTGCTTTACAAGTAGCTCAATAAGCTAACAAACAGCCCTTGTTGTCTGCGGTGGTGGGTTTCACTTGCTAATAAACTACAATTCCACAAACACAAATGTAACTGCAAACATAATAAATGAAAAGTGCATTTCAATTACTGTATTTAGAAAAATAACAAATGATGAAATGCGGACCACATACTGGAGGCCTTATACTTACTGTGGTGCCGCTGTAGTCCCAACAAGAAGTTGAAATGATCCCTATTGATCTTCAGTCCAGCCAGGATGTCTTCCATCATCCACAGCTCTCTTTGGGCCTGAGATTGTTCCTAATGTAAAGAAATATTTTCTACCATGAGTTTATGGCTCACCAAAGACCATCTGTGACTTTACTGTCAGTGACTAATAGCTCACAGTTAGAGCTCAAGCATCAGTCCGAACCATTCATCTCCAAAATAGGGTCAGATAAAGAGAGTGTATATTCACAAAATAAAATTAGTGAAATTACCTGTGGCAGTCCAAAGTTACAGATGTGCTGCAGTTGTGAATGTAGAACAGTAAGTTCACTCTCCATTCGCTCATATTGACTCCACACTCGCTCCATTTCCTAAAGAATATGTTTTGAGTATTTGTGGAAAAGAATAATAAAAAAAATCCTTAATGATTTAAAACACATAAGAACATCATCAGCATTAAGAGAGAGTTAAGCAATATTTTCTGTCTTGTTTTATGACATGTTGTCTTTATTCTGGTTCACTACTCTGTAGTTTATTACACACCAGTGAAACATCACACATCCGGGCCCGGATTGTGACCAGCTCTTCCTGCAGCAAAGCCTTCTGGACCAGAGCTTCTTCCTGGGCCCTAGGCCCCTGGTTTTTCCAGTCTTCCAGCTGAAGTCTGGATACCTCTAATGCACAATGGACACTCTCCTACAACAAGGAAATAGAGCTGAATCATTTCATTCTTAAAACAGTAACAGCATGCCGTCAGCTGTTTCCTACTTCTGTTTGTACAGATAGACAGATTGCTATTGTTCAATTAATGTTCACACCTCAAGGTGTGAATTTGTACAAGTCATCAGTTTACCTTTAATCCATTGCAGTAGCCCCATGAAACAGATGTAGTGGGTGACTCCTGTGGTAACCACTGACCTTATCTATTTGTAGCTGAGCCAGTTCGAAAGATAGAGACTGCAGCAGCTTGTCACACCCACACAACCTCGTCAACACAGCCTGGAGAGGAGAAATTAAAATCAAACACATCTACTCAGAGGGATGATAAGACATCACCGTAAAAGTTAGGACAACATGTGAACACTCACATCTGCATCACTTTCAAGAGGCCTGATCGGTGGGACCTCCCTAAGGTTAGGTTTTGGGACCTGGAATTCAATCATTTTGTCAAAAGTTAATATGTCATTGCTTTGTGATGACATAATGTTTAATAAACTTTTTTTTAAATCTTGCTAGTTACCCACACTTTCACACAAAAACACATTCTTGTGGTTTGGTGGGGGGTAATATTGGAATTCTTGGCAGAGCTATTTGCTTTTCAAAGGAGCACGTCATAAATTTTGGTAATAAAAGACAAAACTAACTTTTTCATGGGTTTTGTGATGTATTTAACAATAAATTAATCAAAATGCATTTCTATGAGATAAATGTGTATCTTCTCTAATAGATGCTTTTTGATTCACACAAATAATCACAGCAAATCTCACAGCAAGTAGACAAAATATGCTGACATCACCACAAGTAAACACTGTAAAGAAGAATGAGCACAGCATATGGTTTATTAAACACACAATAGGAATTAGTGACAATGTGGTACAGAGGCACAGATGTAAAACAAATCATGCAAGGGTGTCAAAGCTTTGAAACAAAACACTTGATAAATATTAGAATCTTCTCACAGTGAGTTTCGTTAAAAGACAACACAAGAACACAAGAACACAGTTCTGTTTCAGACACAGTTTGTTTCACACAAGACACCATCAGTACACAGCGCGTGGCGGCCATAAGAGCGCAGCAGGGCGAGCTGTACCATAACCGGTGGGAGCGCACAAACAGATGAATTGCTGCGGTGGTGATGGTGGTGGTGCGGGGGGTGCGGGGCATGTGTTGCTCTCGATGAGGGGGGCAGTGGGGGCAGTAAGTCTGTATGCGCCCCTGTAGAGTAGCTCTGAAGGAAGAGATAGTGTATTTATAAAAGAAGTGACAACACATGGAATTAATAAAACATAATTAAACAGAAGTAATTAGTTACTTCAGTTTACTTCTTACACACCAACAGAAATATAAATCTGTTGTTTGTTCTGTGATCACCTTTCCTAAAAGTCTTCTCCCACTTGAGACATGATGGACAGGGCCATACGATGGTAAAACCTGCAAACAACAAAAAGAGGTAGTGTGTCAAAAATGAAGTATTAACATTTTTTATATTAATACATCACTCTTCTACAAAAGAACAATAATCAATATCTCCTATCTGAATTTTCCATAATGCAATAAAGTTGTTTTTCTTCAACTCAGTGAAGCTTCCTCCAGAACCACAGAATGTGTTATATTATTCTTTACAAGTTGATTAATACAATTTATGACAAAGACAGATACGTAAAACTGTCAAGAGTGTCCTAAAATGTAGAAGAAAATTAGGATTAATTTAACAAAATCATTCAAATCTATTAATCTACAGTAGAGAATTAAAATATACTGTAGCAAAGTTATACCGTGCACTGTATTCATAGATGCAATAAAGTAGCTTAAATTGTTTTTTAAACTACCTGATTGTTATTCTAAATTAGAACAATGGCTTTATTATTAGCATTATTATAAGTGAATTGGATATCACTTGCCAATTGGTCTCATAATGTAATACATTTACAAAGCATATATATTAAACCAGTTAAACATCTGATCAATAGAAATTAAACAAATCCTAACCTTCTGCCACCTCTCTGTCACCGGAGTGTTAGGTGTAGATTTGAACTCCGGCTTGGGTGAGGCAGGTGCGTAGAACAGCGCCTGGGGCACTATAACCGAGTCATCGTGAGGTCGAATGTCAACCCTTCCTACTGGTGTGTGAGGTCGTGACCCCAGCTGACCCCTTGAGATCAGAGAACCTGTCACCAACATTTCTGCCTGTATGAGCGGATTGTTTTGGCCAGGAAGGGATTCGTGCTCTCGATTCGGACCGCAGACTCGTCCTCTGCTATCATCTAGAGGACTGGGTGTTCTATTTGAAGAAAAAGCAGAGCAGAATAACAAAGCTGGGACCATAAATGAAGCGCTGTGATTTAAATAGGAGCTTTTTTAATGCAGAGACGACTTGACAACCTGCTGCTTCTCTGACGCGCAGCCCGCCTCCCCCTGTGATCTGAGTGCGACGTCCCTACTCTCCCACCAGTGAGATGACTCGGTTCACTCAGAGTCCTGCTGATGTTTCTGTGCCTGTGGGAGGGACCCTCTCCATCAAAGTAGGGTTTAGGTACGTCAACTGATTCGCTGCTGCCACCCATCTGTGTGAAATCCTGATAACTTGAGCAACGCCTGAGAGGAAGGATGCAGAAAAAAATGAAGTCAGGTCAGTGAGTGCAATGATGCAAAATGTTTGAAATTCAGAACATAACACAGTGAGTAGCGCTCTACCTGGTCAGAGAGCCTTCTGGCTCCATTGTGGCCGACAGACTGAGGGCCCGGACCCAACCCAGCATATCCTCCTGAGTGTCAGCGCTGAAGAAATACGACCGCATCCCCTGGTGCACCACCTAATTTACAGAGACTCGTTTTTCATATTCTTTATCTCTATGCTTTTCAAGAGGAAACAAAATTCTGGTGTATGATTCTGAGCTGAAGTCAATGAACTGAATAAAATATTTTCTATAACCCTGCAACTAATTTTCTTCATGGATCAATCTTCTTATCAGCTTTTGAATTATTCAATCAATTGAATCAACAAATTTTTGACTGCTGTGAAGCTAGAATCTTGAATGAATGCTCTGGGCATCTTTCCCTCTTAAATTGAATTAATAACCAGAAGATGGCACCTTGAATGTGAACTTCCTGTTCTTGCATTCTCGTGGTGTGCAGAACAGGATTTTGTAGCTCGGGAGTGGGATGCTGCCGAGCACAGATTCTTCTCTGCTGTCTGATGGGGAAAGAAAAAGAGGTGACCAGAAGAAAAGACGCATTGTTGTACGATAAGAATACAGTGAGCGACAAGGACGTTTACCTTTATAGTAAAACAGACAGTAGTTGGAAAGAACAAACCATCTTCTCTTCCATAGCTTCAAACCAGAGCTATCCTACAGCAAAATTAATTAGAGAAGTAATTTTCTTCTCTACATGCAGTAATGAAGTTGAAAAATGTTATGTGGGACATAGTTGGAAAATTACTTTTTTGTTGAGCCATCCTCTGATGACCACAGGACAATTGGGGTCTCTCTTGGCAGCTTGACATCTTTTTCCAAATGTTTGCACCTTTCCATCTCTGTCCTGATAACCAGAGGTAGGATGATAGTTTATTATACATTGACAGGCTCACTGCATCCAGATATAATAATGATGCATAACTAAACAATACCTTGACAGGAAAGTAAGAAATGGTGGCCACACTGGATGCCTGGCTTACTCTGTCCTGGTCGTCCATTCTGCAATGAAACAGAAATATTTATTTATGGCCTCAGGAGAAAAGAAAAGAGAAAAGACAGACAGTCATAAAGCTTCAGATAAACATGTCTGAGGTGAATGTAAATGTCCACCCAAAACATCAGATGGTTGTTGTTATTGTTTTTTTTGGGGGGGGGGGGGTTGACAATTTTTTTACCCCAACACGTCATTCATTCACAGTCACATTTGCTTATACATGCAATATAATGAAGCAATAGTAAACACATGATTAAATATAAAGCAAAAAGCAACACAAACATCAAATTATTAGCTTAAGCTATCCACACACATTTGAATAAGCTCACTGTAACTGGTTGCTCAGAGTGAAGCTAAGCCGTGAATCCTTACCAACACAAGATGAACACTCTCTGTGGAAAGCAGTCAGTCACTCCCATAAACAGCACCCCTCAGCCTCCAAACACACATTTGCCACATTCCCATATAGTTGAAATATTTTCCTAGTCAACTGGTCATCCTCTCTGAGACTTGTTGTGCTCGCCCGCTTCAACCTAAACTCTCCCGCAATTCTATTCTGAGCCACAACAGGCCGGTGTGCATCCCTGCCTCGAAACTGACAGGTGACAGCTGCGTCGCCGTGGTAGCAGGGAGTGGCCTAGGACTGTGTGAAAACCAATCTGGCAGTAGGGATGGGCTGGTATGAGGAACCGAGAGGGATTGGAAAGTATCCCAAATGGCTGAGTGGATGGCCAATAACAGAAAATCAGGATAAAAAAGTCCAGGTTAGGGAAAATAAAGTAAAATATTGTTATTGAGTCACAAGTTCATTTGTTTTTCTCTCTTCAGATGCCTGACCACAACATTTTATCAGTATATTTGCTTCTGCATTGGGTCACATGGTGCAACGCTTTCTGCACTCGCACCTTCTGCAGAATTTAAGATTCTTTCAATGTATAATAAACTCTATTGTTATAATACAGCATGTAGCTTTACAGGATGACCTTTCACTTTATTCTAATTTGATAGTAGGCCATCATTTCAGATGTGCAGTATCTCTTTTTGTATTGTTCTATATTTATTTATTGCTTTTGGTCCTAATAAAGACATGCTTGTATAAACATTTAAATATAATCTATTGCCTTTCATTTGCATTCCTTATTTTTATATTTTAAATGACCACATAAAGTAAAAACACTTTCAGTGCCTAATTTGTCTTAAAGTACCATCTAACTGTATTGATTGAATTATTGATTGGACTTTAATCATTAATTTTTCAAATAAAAATGTATTTGATGATTGATAGATAGATAGATAGATAGATAGATAGATAGATAGATAGATAGATAGATAGATAGATAGATAGATAGATAGATAGATAGATAGATAGATAGATAGATAGATAGATAGATAGATAGATAGATAGATAGATAGATAGATAGATAGATAGATAGATAGATAGATAGATAGATAGATAGATAGATAGATAGATAGATGGACAGATGGATAGATAGATAATAATTCATGAGAACTTCTCACACTCAGCCTCCACAGGCACTCGTGGGTGATCCAGAGGTTAGATGTGGTTAAGCTGCTGCAGTCTATGTCAGCATAAACCACAATCAAGTGAGACACAGATTAGAGACAAAAACAATCATGGCTTTGTAAAAGATGAGAGCAGAGACAAACAACCTCTTGGCCGTTGGGGGTTACGTGGGTGTTGCGAAATATTTAGAAAATCTCCTCACTTGCTCAGGGAGGAATACTTAAAATGCTAAAGAGGGATGAAGGAGAGGACAAACGGCGGGTCTGTGTACCACACAGAGTGTGCTTTGTGGTACCCAAGGACTCTGGAGCATCATGGAGAGCTGGACATTGAGCATGTTGAATACATTGACCTGGAAAATATCCTCCATCATCATCTGCAAAAAACATTTACGTGTCTCCTACATTCTCATGTCTATGAGTGTTATCAAAATCATCACAGCACATTTGACCTTGGTAAGTAAAGTGACGTAAGACGCTGTCTCTGTTATTAACTTGTCTACCTGTGAAGACTGTCTAATAGGCATTCTGGATAGATGGTGGTTAGTATGATTGTAGACAGTTAAGTTGGACTATTGGAGCAGACCATTTACTGGATAAATACAAAGGTAACATCACATCAGTCCATGAACAGGCCGGCAATTCAGCGTCTCATACATCATGATGGTCCCTTAGAATACGGCAACCTTGAGCAACAGCAGTCTATTTTTTTAACTTATTACATAAATAGAAATACATAATTAATAAAGCTATACTGAAGTACATTCAAATATATTATTGCAGTAATGTGTTAACTGTTCAGATACTGCTCAGAATAAGACATGAATCATAACAAATGCCATCTTGCTGTACCTGACTAATTGTGCCCGTTTGCTGGAAGCTTCCATTTCCATCCTTTGGCTCATTTCCTCAAACCATCTCTTCAGGTTAGGCCGGCCCTTTCCTGGCAACCACAAGCTCCTGTTGCCCAAGCACTTAGTCCTCTCTCTTTGGATCTTCGTATCTCTGTTCACTTGCAGCAGTGGTGTTTGTCCGGTGATCTACCTACGCCGGCAGTTAACACCCAGTATGCTTTTCTGTCCTCTAACAGTGCACTCTCTGTCAGTCCTTTCTTTCTCCCCCCAGCTTCTTCTTCGCTGTCCCTCCCTCTCACCCAGCCCATGACAGCCTCTCTGTCTTTTGCTGAGAATTCAGAAAAATATAGCTGCTTTTCTATTCTTCTATTTGGCCCTTTGTATTATCTGATTTTCAGTTCCCAGGCATTTTCTTCTGGCGATTAAAGATTTGGATGCCAGTCTTGAAATATCAGCTGTATAAAGGCCTAATCATTCAAAGCATGAGGAATTCCTTCCCTGTGTGAAAAGGATATTGTGGAAATAATTTTATTTTGGAAGTTTAGAAATCACTACACTATATAATACTTTACAAACTTACATTACTATACTATAGTAAAATATAGAGGCCTTTAAATATAGGACAGTATCCAATTTTATTTTTAACAGTAGCTCATCTACACTTTCAGTACGAGGCCGAATTAATGCACTCTTTTTATTTTTATTAATATTACTATTATTCTGAGTAAATACAATCAAATATTCCTAAAATAAAAACCGAGGTGCTATTCTATTCAAATTCTTAGCAGCACACGGGGGAGATGATCCTTGTCTAATCCAGCTGTAAGGGAGCAAATGTAAAGTACTTGAAGTTGAGAGCAGTGGGAAGATTTCTAGTCATGAATAGCATTAAAAACCTAGACAGAAAGAAGAGCACTCAAAGGAAAAGTGAACGCTAATAGTCAGCAGACCACAACAGATACCTCAGGAGAGCCGGCATCTTGATCCACAAGAGGGAGATATCAAAGGCATTTTAAGAGCTCTGATGAGAACAAGAGGATAGGACAAAGGTCAAGTCTAAAATTACTCTGACAGGAGCTGGATGATGGCAGCATATTTAAAGTTAATAAAGTACATATATTGGGAAAATACATAATGTTAAAAATCCTGCTAGCTGTTGAGCACAAAACACTCAAACCATTCCTCGAATAGAAATCAGGTTGTCTTATAATGTCTTATATGCTGTCATGTCCAGGTCAATTGATTTGACCATTGAGGTCGTGACCTCAGATTCTCTGGATATCCGCTTCTGTCAGCAGCCATGCTGCCCACATTTACCACCTTTCCTTTAAAGCATGCTACACAGTATCCCTTGTTGACTGACAGCTGCCTAGCTTCTCTTCAACTCTGGTTACACACATTAAATCTACGGTAACACACAGGAACCTGTTGGACACGCACACACAGGAAGCAGTAACAGTGGCTTCAGGGGAAATGCTTTTCTTGCCAAAATATAAAGTGAAACCAATGAATGGTTAATCACATCATATGTCCTTCACAGGACTGCTAACAGCTAAGCATCAGTAATTCACCAGTTGGGAAATCCTTTTTTCACGCAGTATACGTGTTACAGTATACTGTATATTACACTCAAATAAATCGTACACACAGACACACACACACACACACACACACACACACACACACACACACACACACACACGGCTGGTGGAGTGATGTACAGTCACATGACAGTGTCTTGGGAGCAGTTTTGAGGGTTCGGTGCTCTGTGGTCCACCTGAACTGACAAGCCTCTGGTTTCCCTGTGGACTGAAGAACTGCAGCCTCTTGTGTATTTGAAGAGTTGATGAGAATGATTGTCTCTTTACTGTAGTACACAGAGGCTTTTCACACCCACGCCAAGCAAAAAAACTTGTAATGGGTGTTAATAGGTAAGTTGTATATGTGGTCAAAATTAACTAAACAGTAATAAAACGAATAGCAAAGAAATAAAAATAGAAACTATCATGCAATTTTAGTATTCACTATTATGCTGATTAGAAAATTCACAAATCTTCATTTGACCATTGATTAGTATTTTAAACTTCAGACTGTATCAATGTTTATTAGTGTCAAATTGTAATTTTTTTATTCCCTGTTTTCTTTTGTTGGCCACTGTGAAAAGCTTCGTGAGAGATTGAGTAATGCAATGTAGTACTGTATTAGTAGAGTGTCATTTGAAGAGGAGTTAAGGTTAGGCTAATAAGTTTACTTGTAGTCATAAACTCTCCGTTCATCAATTCTTTATGATGAAATTGCAACTTTTATGAAGGGAAGCCCATTTTTTTGGGCTACACTTCATTTCAGCAGACTGTCAACGGCGAGGGATGTCTTTTATTGTGTATGCACAAACTGGGAGTTTCCAGCAGGTGGCAGAGTTCAGCTATTATTTAATATACATGAGGCGCACATGTATGCAAAGGCAGGTGGGATTATGTCTGAGTTGTAATGCGTCATTTTAGGCAGAGGGGAGCGCTGTTTTATTTGTTTTATTAAAGCCACAATCGGCCAAACGAACTATCGATAGGCAATCGAAGGTTATTGGTTTTCAAAGGAAGAAGTATTCAGATCCTTAATTTAGGTATGCATATAAAGAGTACTGCCTGAATCTACTCTTCTACTTTTGTCTTACTGATGACGAGGCTTTAGCATAATACTAATATCTTGGTGACACAAATAAATGAAAAATGGTTTTCGATGTGCAGTTACAATATGGATCCAAGTAAAGTATTTTATTATTTTTGTCTGATGCAGAGTAACTGGCAAAGTTTTACAGAAACTATGCAGAGTTAAACTTTGTTATATATACAAACATCAAAAATAACTCCACCAGGTTAAAAACTAACCTGTTTATAGTTTATATGTATATAAAAACATATATATCCTACAAACGGAGAAAGTTTAAATTACACTGGTGAGAAGTGTCGCAGCAGTAAATCATATAGACAATCCTTGACCCACTACCTATAGTGTCATGTACCATAATAGACTACAGAAGTACCACCTGTCCTTCGCTGGTATCTGCACATCATTCTGTGTGGACGGGCAGCAAAACAGAAGGTGTATGGGACGGGTGTGTGTCTGCGTGTGCAAAAAGATGCAGACAGTGAACAACAGATCACATGACTGAAGCTCCAACAGGACGTGTTAAACTGTTGACAGTCTGAATGAAGTCTGTAACAACGTGACGGTAAACCAGGACCAACAGTCAGAATAAATCTTCTACAGGAGATGATGGACCGAAGGGATCATGAAAGGCACTTAGGTCACCTGGAGGTTACAAAATAGATGTTCATCATGATTTAAATGCTTTAAACCCAATTATTTCCCATGTGTGGATTCATAACAACAAATGCAGATCTCTGTTTGTCAAGCTAAAACTTGCACGAGAAGTTTTTAACCAGTTATTTCCAGACTGTGTACAAAGCAGTGCGCACAACAGCCTGAAATGTCGAACACACTACCATACAAATGACATGTCATGTCATATGTGTCACATATATAGCTCATGCCATTTAGCTTGTGACACCCCCTTAGAGTTATAGCTCACTCACATGCCTCGCATAAGTTCTTCCACTTACACCTGACACCTAAATCAGCACATCCAGGAGCTTTATGTGTCTTTAATATGTGTGTTGACGCAATGGGTACTGCTGGTGCCTCCTGGAGCCTTTTTGTGTGGAGTTCACATGTTCTTCCTCTGTCTGAATGGCTTGTCTACAGGTTCTTCAGCTTCCTCGCACCAACAAACACATACAGCATAAGTGAACTGGTGACTAACTTGACTGGAGTGATATCTGTGAGGTGCTGTAACTAAGCAGCGGAAAGCGAGCCGATTACTGACTGTTTCACCTTCCAGAAAATTAATGAATAACTGAATCTTGGCTCATTTGCACGATCTTTGGTTCATAATAGATACTGTACTTGTCAAGTAGCTTTAACTGTTGATCACCAATTGTGAATATCAACCTGTATTTGTCACAAGAATCACAATAAATTATGCCTATGTTTGTTTTTGGATACTTTTTGTCAAAGACTCTTTACTTCGGTAATAGTTTTTCGTTCTTGTAGCACAAGCAAGACAAATATTTGCATTTGTATACTTTTCATGCTTGTGCAAAGTGTTTTCCCTTGAATGTTTATGTGCAAATTGAATCATATTTCTCCCTCATCAGCGAGAAAGATAATTTTTGATCATGTTTGACCTATTTACTGTATTAATATATTTTATCAGACGGTTAGGTATTTATGCATTTGAACATCTCTTCTGATCTTATTTTATCTACATCTGCCCTTCATTCACATTGTGTGAACAGAAATGACAGCAGACGAAGTTTACTTAATAAGGATTGAATTATATGAGTAGCTGCTTGCTGTCAATCTTGACACGTGTTAAATAAGGTTGGATGACATGCTGGGCTGCTGTGAATGTTGTGTATTTTTTGGTGGAGACCAATTTTAGCTTCGGCAAAGCTTTCGCTCTTGGTGTGAAGGCAGCAGACACTAAGGCCCTCTTGAAAGTGATCTTTTAGCTGGAACCTCTCACGTATCAAAGGGATCCCCTTCAACACAGACAGGACTGAATTTGTCTCCTCTGCCCAAATAGATCTCAAGGGGAGTAACTGTGAACATGTGTGGGAAACCATATATCACCCATTAGGCATAAGGAGCTGTCAATCCGGTTGAGGACTACTGCCATTCTAAAGAAAATGTGGAAGACATTTTCTGGGTTTCACAGCAACAAAGACATTTTTTCAGTCACAGATGTCTTGAAACATCATAAAATCGAATTGTCATTGTAAAGTATAACATACATTACAAATATGAAGAACAGTATATGGTATTATTTTATATATAATATTATTTATTTAAATTCTTACAAAGTCATATAAAGACAATAAACACTAATTGTATCATTCAATCTGACATACCAGAGACAGAAAACGCAATATCAAAAGGACTGCAAAAAATAAATAACACACTTAAATGTGGTTTAAGACATTCACCATTTACAAGAACCAGTAGCTCAGCCAGTTCATAGTGTTAAAAACTAAACACAGCATCACTGACAGAGTCTTGATGTTTTTAACTTAGCGGTTTATTCAGGTCTCTTCATTATCGTGCATGAAGACTGAATTCCCACCCAGAAACCTGGAAGAATTTTTTTGTCGATAATAGTCTTAACTGAATGCAACAGCTTAGCTTCCCTCTCTGCCCCTTCTCCAGTTACAGCATAAAAACTTATAATTCCTGCTGGCTGGTCAAGGTAAACTCCAATTCTGGAGCAATAGGGGAAACCATCGATGTCCTTGCTTATGCCATTGAACCAGATCTGGTAACGCGTTCCTGACCAACACAGACCCCAGGACTCCTCATTTTCTCCAAGGCCGCTTGGCCCAGAATGTGCTCGCCGTCCTGCTCCTTCATAGGTGGCTCCAATTACCACCCAGCCCGAGAACTCCACCTCCCAGTAAGCCCTCATGTTCCAAATAACTTCTTTGCACAATACCTGTGGAAAAAATGAAAAATGAATATAGATGAAAACCTTTTTGGTTTTGTTTCTTTGGCACTCTGTGACTGTGTTGATGACAGACTCACCTGTGGAGAGTATTCGTACCTCTCCGGTCTATCCAGAACAGGACAAACCTCCTCAGTCCTGCGGCACACCTTGGACCCAAAGTCAGAAATCCACAACATCTTGTTTGCAGTCTTATCATCCAAAGACAGATTCATCCAATCTACATCAAGGACAATCATTACTTTTGAAGAATTCTGATATTGCTGAATATTGCAATTTAATATTGCTGAATAATGAATAGTGCTAGAAAACAATTTGCTCATACGTGTAATGAGTTCGGCTCTGCAATTTGGCTCTGGCATGTTCGGCACATAAGTGGAAACGTTTTCTGCAGGAAACAGAAGTTCAAACAAACCTGCTCTCGACATAAAGAGATTGCCTCATCACTGGAAGCACTGAGACTCTTACCTGCATTTGTTTTCTCATTCTTGTTAGATTTAACATTCTTCCCTGCGAAAAAAGGGTCAGGTCAAAGGTTAATCAGTGCCCCTTATTGTATCATGCAGGCTAATGATGATACTAATATGTACCGAAATTTATGACTGTAAAGCTTGTTGATTGTTGATTGAAATGTTTATCTTGTAAATATAAAATAATAATTTATGTAATCCTAATACCTCTCCTCAATTACTTAGTGATATTAATTTCTAAGTAGATGAACAGTTTCCACATGGAGAAAATGCATGCATGTGATATGTTTGTTACAATACAAATAAAAGGAATAGGAATGAATAACATAAATATAATTTTTCATATTATAAAAGCACAATTTACCTTGTTTTTTATTTTCTGAGAGGATTACTGTAGATTTGGATTCTCTGGGCATCTTGAGATTGTGTATTAATAATCCATAAACAGTAGCTTCAAAATGCTTCCATCTGAAGTAGAGGTGGAAAGCTTTTGGGTTCCACTTGACTTTTATACCCAGTCTGAAGGTTAGACAGGGGTGTTGGCTGGAGGAGGTGGTGAGGTCAGTATAACAGCAGGAGGCAAATGGGGTGTGTTCATGACTGTGATATATGAACCTGGGTGATACCAGCATATAGGAATGTGACGCCCCTGAAATGTTAGGAGAGACTTCAGAAAAATAAGAAGATAGTTGGAAAGATGACACAACGTAGGGCTGAGAAACGCATCACTTTGTGGAAAATAGAAGGCCAAACCACGTAAACAGAGCCCCCTCTGTCTAACTAAAGAAAAGAGCCTAAACCATGTGACACACATATTTTAATTCATACACTTTCTCTGACTGAGTTACCAAGTCTAGCATCCAGGTCATTTGCACTTGTTTAAATACGATCGTTCTCATTGCAGCATCGCCTGCGGTGTCTCTTACATGTCTTTCCAGTTACAGTGGAGGAAACATTTATCAGCATTCACTCAGCAACCTTAGCTGGTGTCACTGCATGGGATTGCCATTACTAATCGGTATTGGCTGCAAAAACATATGTGAAAGATGTGGTAAAAATATACTTGTTTTCTCTTCTTACATGCTGAATAAAGACAGATGCGTAACACCTCTATGTGTATGTATGGATTGACATAAAGAGCCAACTTCACTTACTTTGTGTTTCATAATTTATTTAAAATTTTGCACATTAAATACCTTGCATATATCCACATCATATCAGGCAATAAAAATTCTTAACAGTTATTAAAAAATATATCATAATAAATCTTGAATGGTCCGGTGGCTTCAGGAAGGTCCACAATAGTGGAAGGTCAAAGGTGAAGCCCGGCTGAACAACAATCTGATGGCACTTTATTCTCTTACTGACATACTAGCTCATGTATTATACATCTGCCTCAGATATATTGTACTGTAAATAAAGGAATATATTTCAAATAGGGTTAAAACATTGAAATATTGAAACACAATATCCATAGGACTTATGCAATCTTATATTTTGTAAATGTTCCAATGACTTGGGAGAAATTGGTGGTAACACCCATTCGCCATTTGGTTCTAAAGCCACCATACCAGTAACTTTATTAGAATAGTATGAAGTACTGTACATTATTTCCTCCCTTACTCTCACAATCAAGGACTTCTAAATCTGACGGTATAACAATGATTCAGTCCTTTATTCGTCTATCTTTTTGATCAAACAGTGCGACTGCATCCCCACCCAGAACCCTGGTATCATTTTCTCCGTAAAGGAGCTCCTAACCTGCTGCAAAAGTGTAACTTCCTTTTCTTCCTCTTCTCCTACCTTCACTTCTTCCACAGCATAAAAATTCAGAATACCAGCAGGCTGGTCAAGGTAAACTCCAATCGTGGAGCACTTAGGAATTTCCATGATCTCTAACGTCTTGCTATTGTGCCAAGCTTGATAACTGGAGCCACTCCACCCAAGACCCCAGGACTCCTCGTTCTCCCCGAAGCCACAGGGTCCTTCACAGTTCCTCCTCCCTGCTCGTTCGTAGGCGACTCCGACCACAACCCATCCTGAAATCTCCACCTCCCAGTAGGCTCGGAAGCCTTGGATGCCCTCTTTGCAGAGAACCTTTGGGAATGTGGAGGAGAATCAGTAATCAGATCAGTTATTTTGAAATATTCTGTCATAGCTTGTGATTTATTGCTGCAGGGAATTTTTAAGATGTATTTCTATTTTTGGTTTGCAAGGCCAATGCATCTCGGCTCAAGATCAAGGTAATCCCAAGAGACAGTGCAGGGATGGTTTGCAATACTATTGCTTATGTTTTACAGCTCCTTTGACTATGTTTGACATTAAGATAAGAAATTTAAAGCATTGAAGAGTCACTGTATCTGATTACTACCTGTGGAACATATTCATATCGCTCTGGTCTTTCCAAAACAGGACATGTGACATTATCAGTGATCCGTGCCACCTTCGCACCATCCTCTCTGATCCACAGCTTCTTATTGGCTGTCTTTTCATCCAGTGAAAGGTTGAACCAGTCTGAATAAACAGAAAAACAAGAGAGAAAAAAATTTCGGACACCAAATCATCAGAATAATAGGCAAAAAAAGTGCAAGAAGCTCACATTTGATAAGATCAGCTCGACAATCTGGTTCGGGGATGTTTGCCTTATAGTCTGGGGTCTCCTCTGAAAGGCGAGGGACAAAACATGAGTCATATATCTGACAAGATCATCTGCAGACAGAGGACATTCAAACTGTTTTAAAACAGTCTGCAGAAATACTGTTTTACCCTTGGGTGTCTTTCCATCTTTGCCTGCATTTGAAACAAAAGATAAAAACAAGAATAAGTCTTCAGTTCAACATGTGCAACATACAGGTACACATAGAGTTGAATAACCTTAACATTACAGGTGATGGTGTGTGTCAGATATGCACATGACAAAGTGAGTCACACAAAATGGGTATACTGCACTTAGAAAACCATCTGCCTCTGTGAGATCATCACATCAGCATGGATTCCTTCACCAGTGGTTAAGTCCTGCCAGGTGTCTGGACTGCATGAGTTGGCTCAGGTCACACAACAGTTTAGTGTCAAGCCAAGAGATTTTTATTCAATAATAAGGGTACCATGAGCTGGATGCACAATCAATCATGGAAATAGAACCGACTTTGTTTATGAAGGTGATTATGAGCCAATACTCAAGTAATACCAAAGTGGATCTCTTCTTAATAAAAGGATCTAAAAGTAATGCAGACAGAAAATCTGCTAGCATTTGGATTTAATTTTAACTTGATTATAAGAGATAATATTATATCATGGCCCTCCATTAAGTAATAAATAATGAATTATAGTCGCATTACATGAAAGGTTTACCTCTAATGCCAATTTTGAAACTAATACTGTGGTGTCATGTGCAAGAATTTAATCTCCAGGTTATTTGTTGATGATGGAGATCAGGAAGAGGAGACACCTAATCCCCTAGGCATTAAGATGTCAACATAAATCATGTGTTTTATTTTTGTCGAGGAGCAACAACACCTTTAAATGAAACTACTAATCATTCACACATCAGCATCTTCTCAGAATACTCAGATGTTTATCTTGGTAAGCCCTTGAATTCTGAATACAATGCATCACTTTTCAGAAAATTTAACAATGTATGTGTCGCAATACATGGATATTTATCACTGCGTTGACTGAAAACTGAAAAAAGTCATGCACGAATGTTAATCCACCTGTCTGGATATAGCACAAGGTGATGAAAACAACTGCTTTTTCAGTTCTCTTTACAACCTGGCAGTTTACAAAGTATGCAGGCTTATAGCCTTAACCCCACTGTTGCAGTCTGTATGAGAAGTGTTGCTCTAATTGGGATGGGATTAAAATCATTGTTTGTTTGGATTATTGCTGAATCTGTTTCAACTGATTGACATATTTCCATATTTGAATGCTAATGCCAACAAATAATCTGAACCAGCAAGTGCAACCTGTTCGAGTTCCTATGAGCATCCATATCAGCCCACATCTGTTTTCATCAGATAATACTGAAAACCTCAGCGACAAGCTGGATCAATGTCCTGACTTTCAGCAGCAGCATCATGCTGTCCATACAGCATGTTCAATACTGCATATGCAGGATGTTAAATCTTTTTTAACACAGATAATGTTGTCACTTGAGGGTCCAGGCAATGACTCCAAGGCAATCAGACCAATAAATACTCATATTTACTACAAGCATGAGTTCAGTCAGTGAAATATTCCAGCTTCTTGCTCCAACATAAATTCTTATGACCCATTCCTTCACCGTCTGACTTAGCAGATAATAAAAACAGAAAAGCACACACAGGTTATTAAATCTGTGTTGGATGTAATTAAACATTATAATAGACAACAGGTTAAGGGTTTATATGATCTGAAAATGTATGTTCTATAATACTTTTGCAGATTAACTCTAACCACTTATTCAAAATAGTGTAAAAGGCAGAATATAAAGTTCACCTTTATCAGACTTCAGAGACTCGGAAATGATTCTTGTGGTGGCAGGCATCTTGATCATTAATCCTAATCTGTCTGGGTGAGAAGTTTCTGTTGCCTTCACTGTGCGGCAGCTTCACTCTGCCCTTATATACCGTTAATGCAGGACAGAGGTGAGGGAATCAGAGCTGATGGCATGGACATGAGGCACACCAATAGGAACAGGGGGGAGGCAAACGGTTTGTAATTAGAGCTGCATATGTTTGATTTTTCTTAAAATGGTTAGATGCTTCAAAGTGTGTGGAACCCCCGTGACCAAGCACATCTCATCCCACGTCACTGATCTCTTCACATAGCACAGTGACAGCAATGATTCATGGTTTCGTTAGATTATATAATCACATATATAAACATGTAAACACATTCGACACTTAAAGCTTTGTCAGGTTAAACAGATATTAAATCATAATATACTGAAAAGGAATGAAAATCCATCATTTCAAAAGTGCATATAAGTCTTTTAACTTTTGCTTATATACAGTATATACAGTATATGGTTCTTACAATGAAAATTTTAAATGTAAAACTCTTTTTTGGACTATTGGTGTTTATCACTTCCACTATATGATTAGACATATGTTCAAAATACAGATATAATTATAATCAGTAAATCTAACTATATATGTGGGTAACTTAGTCTCGGTGCATCCTATCAGGCTTGTATACGATGATGACCTTATTACTCGCGTCACACACTTATTTTTAAATGCCTGAATGCTCACAGCAGGGGTTGGAATAAAAGGCATGTCACTGGTCATAAACTCTTTCTTCTTAGATGACCTCCAGTGTGGGCAGCCTGTCTGAGGTGTTAACTGTCCACACACCGTGCCAAAAATCTGGTAAAGGCTGTCCCGTCCTCGTCACCCTGCCTGCCTAACACAAATCCTGTGGCGGTTCCTGCAATGGAAACCAGATATACAAGGGTTTATGTTACACATATTTCACTACATTTTACTCATCTGTAAAGAGAACCATTGTTCTGAGTGAAGAGAAGTGACTCAGAGAACAACAGTCACAGCTGCACCTACAGTTTTATTTCTCTTTCAGCAAGACTGTCTTTCCAAACATTTAGATAATCTATGTGCATTAGGGATCTATTTATAAATATATAGAAATGCACAATATCTACTATTATCTCAGATGGCTGTACATTTATGTCCCCTACTGCATGTTCCAGCACAAGATTCTGTCTGGGATTTCAGTTGAACCTGTAAACATAATGGGGAATAGTTCGTTTGCGGTAACCTGAAAGATGGAAGACTAAGCTGACAAGGATAGATAGTCCTCACACCTAGGCCACTGAAACTGGTCACTAGTCAGCTCATCATGGACAATGATCACTAAGTAGTTTGCAAGACTAGTTCCACAAATGGTACACATTCTGCTACAAAAAACTGACAGAGTGGAGTTGCTTCCAGTCATGTAGCAGGCATTCTTGGTTGAAACATTCATATTTGGTTAGTAGCTTTGTGATCCCGTGGGGCCCTGAAGTAGGAGTCAAGTTCCTTGCAAGACAAACAAGGGTAACCATTTTTGGCTTTTGCATTTTGAGAAGAAGGAAAAGAAATCAATAGCCTCATTTTGTTGTTCAGCAGAAAGGACCTTTGGATGGAAGGCCAAAAAGCGATGTAGCATGGCGCCACCATCACCTTTTGTGCACCTGCAAAGCGCCTCCTGTCCTGACAGGACTTGCACCTCCCATGTTCTTCACATAGAGGTCACTGCATATTCAAAACTACCAGTCATTTAGAACACCAAAAGTCTTTTGCAGCAGAACCCTGAACAGAATTCCTGCATATTCACAATATTGATAATAGTTTTGCTTGTAAATCAGAGTGCTTCAAAGCTCTTACATAATCGTTCTGTTCTGAACAGAATGATCTCTAGACTAAGCAGTAAGCAGATATCAGTTTCAGCGATGTGTGCTTGATTACAAAGAGATGACAGGGTAATTACAAAAACAAATTCACAGCTATTCAGATAATGTAGGGCAGTTGGTACTGCCCTGAATATCCAGACTGGGACATACCCATTAGTGAAGCAGTTACCCCTACACAGCTTAATAAAAGCTTTCTTAGGGAGGCCCAGGGGCATCAAAAACCTTTAATGCCCCTATTCCAGGGATACTGTATACCAGGAAGCTGTTTGCATTACTGCGCAGACTCATGGTCAACATTCAGGAAATCTTAAGTGATAAACCTGCCAACCAGTAACAGAATCATGCTAATAATACCCAGACATGCCATAACTTGGTTTCTATGCTTTTCTAGACACCACACGTTAATATGTGTGATAGTTTATTTCTATGAGGAAAGTTTTTCAAACTAAATCCAGAATCGTAAATCCAGTAGTCATTTTCTTTTAATTTGCAGGTATTCTGACTAATTCTGACGTCTTTGTGAAACTGTTTTTATTTATAAAGAAAATGCCACCACAATTATGTGTATGTTTAAAATCCATTTAACATCCAGTAATCAGTTTCACAAAATCAGATTCTTATCATCATCCAGAAAAATATCTCAGCCAACAAGCCAAACATGTGGATCTGATCGTATATAACATGACAAACATCATTTAATTTAAAACATTATGTTTCTATGTATGTAATTTCTCTATCTCTCTACCATGTCTGAACTCTTTACACTGGATGACAAAGCATCCAAAAAGATGGTGTGGATGACAGAAGCAGATCCAAGCTGTCAGGAATCAGAATCAGAATCAGAATCAGTTTTATTTGCCATCGTTTGTTGAAAAACAGACAAGGAATCTGTTTTCGGCAGGTGGTGTCTCAAACTATACATTCATACATTAAATTTGACTATGCTAAATACTTTAAATACTACAAATAACTATACTAATTACAAAACAAAAGACACAAAACGCAGTAGGTGGGGGGGGGGCACAATGTACAAGTGCTGAGTGCATATCTAAACAGGTTGCAAGGACTGGAGACAAATAATTTAACAATTGCAGTTTATGTGTCTTATGGCTTGGGGGAAGAAACTGTTCTTTAATCTGGTGACCCCCCACCCCCCCTCCTGGACCAACTACAGAAACCAAAGGGAGATCAGACTCCTGCAGCAGGTTTTTGGGTTGAACAGAAGCCTTCATACTTAAACAAGAAAAGTGACATGAAGTATGTTCATTTTTCATTCCAGTTTTCTTTCATTTGAAGTCATTTCTTAGCCACAAAATGATCTTGTTGAAATTTAATAACATTTAAAATATGTAACAGATACTTACATAAGACATGTGCAGCTTAAACACTTGAAAACTGGCCGATTTCCCCCCCTCAAACAAATATGCGTTAAACTTACCATGGTTACCATCTCTCTAGGTTTTCATCAGTATTGAAAAGTTTGTAACTGCAATTGTGTCATCTGCATTTAAGAATAGAAAATAGACAAGCTTCATATTCAGACATCCATGCTATTTTCTCCAGGCAACAAACTATTACTGTTAACACCGGCCTCCAGCATACCATTTATGCATCCATATCAAGTGTAGCCTTCATACTATGACATACCATCAGCTGTTCCAGATCTTTCATTCATCACCTTGCTCTGTCAACACTCAGTAGTCACATGTCACACGAAGCACACAAAGGCAGTCGCCAAGAGTGGTGAACAGAAGAAAGGAAATGCCATGAACAAAACAATCTTGGTGTCTCAAATGATTTGTCAGTTCTCCCAATGGAAGCCTCCTTGATGTCATGAGCAGGTACCCTAAAAGTAAAGTACAGCATCTAATTTATAATATAGACTCAAATAAATAAGTCAGAACCCAGTATATATTTGGATTGATAAAGACTGTTGCCAGTTTTTCGACCATAAGAGCTGTAATGTAAAAAAAATATTCCACGTTTTCAGTAAACCATTGTAACTACATGTCATTGCAGCCAATCTACAAGCAGGGTAGAAAATGACAGAATGGCCTTGAAAATGACATTTTCAAAACCTGCAAGTTAAAATGTAAAAAAAGAAAGAAAGAAAGAAAGCATGAAGCATATATCAACTAATAAAGGCAGAATAAACTTGCTGAATAAAATGCAGTTTACTGGACGGCAAAGGTTTTTTCAATTCGACAATATCTCCACCCAGTGTTAAATTTGAGTCTTTTGGCCTTTTCAGGTTGCCATAGGTTGATGCCATGTTATAGAATAGATTTACAGAGAATAGAAAATATAGAAGTAACCACACAATCACGTGACAGACGTGAGTTACGATGGTTCATTTGAGAGTGGAAGGAGCAGCGTGACAGCACCAACCAGTTATCTAACGAGAGCCATTGATGTTTTTTAAGCCCTTTAAAAGTCACACAGAGGGGGGAAAAAATGGAACATTCTGAAGCATTCTCGTAAACTACGATCTTCTCGTCCATTGATTCATCTTGTCTCGTTGTAGTGACGTGGTTGCAGCTGCAGGTAGATTGGAGGATTTAACGTTTTCTTTGTCTCCCTCTAGTGATATTAATGAGTATTAGCACACATTTTACCAACAAGTCTTTATTGTAGTACTGTACTGTTCTTTTGAAACCGAATGGTACTTTCTCTCAAGAATAAAGTCAAGGGGTCCTCTAAACAACAGCAGCAACAACACAATAAACAAGAGCAACAACAAAAAAGATGATGATTATAATAATAATGATGATAATGATAATGATGATTATGATAATAATAATAATATTTATAATGATTTTTTCCCCCATCATTTTACAAAACAATTATTTCAGCGTTTGGATTTTCTTTTATTTTTCCCCCAAAATTTCAATATGTAGGTCAGCCCTTGTCCAGTCACTCTTAAATAAGGAATGGTATAACAACAGTTCATCAAAGTCTATTTGAACATTTTCAGTCACTGAATATATCATTTTCAAAATCCAAATTCTTTTAAAAGTTTAAAATTTGGTTTGAAATCATGTAAATCTCTACACATCTCCAGCGGGTGAAATGTATCCCTTACTGCACTGCCTGTAGCCTATGGCCAGGGTGCTTTGGCTCTATTTGCATATATTTAAATTAAGAAGCTAAGATAAAAGCTTGTTTGACACACTTTTTGCAAATACGTTTCATTGCAAAAACATCAAACTGCTGATAACAGTACACAGAATGAAAAGGATTTTTCCTGGCTGTTCTAACATTTAGGCTTCAAGGGGTTCAGTGCCATCTTGTTTAGTTATTTTCTTATTGTTAATAGGATTTTTTTTTTCTTTCTTCATCTTGTTGTAATTCCCTTCAAGGTTAGTTTGAAATAAGGTTTCATACAACACGGTGGGTCCGGGTTCGAGTCCCGCTCTGTGCGGAGTTCGCATGCTCTCCCCGTGTCTGCGTGGGTTCTCTCCGGGTTCTCCGGCTCCCTCACAACTCCAAAAGCATGCGCCTCAGGTTGATTGGCCGGTCCCAAATTGCCCGTAGGAGTGTGTGTGTGTGTGTGTGTGTGTGTGTGTGTGTGTGTGTGTGTGTGTGTGTGTGTGTGTGTGTGTGTGTGTGTGTGTGTGTGTGTGTGTGTGCGTGCGTGTTTGTATGTCTTTGTGTGTGGCTCGGCGGTGCACTGGCGTCGTGCCCGGAGTGTCCCCCGCCTCACGCCCTATTCCAGCTGGGATAGGGTCCAGCTCCCCGTGACCCGCTACGGCGGATACAGCGGCGGTACATGAAAATGAATGAATGAATGAATGAATGAATAAATGAATGAACTCAGAACTAGTTAATTGACTGACATGCAATGCTAACATATATATGCATGTTCAACGAAACATGCAGAGTAAACAAATAAGTAATAGTGAAAAAATATTTTCCCCATGGGGACAATAAAGTGGACTGCTTTCTTTCTCTTTTCTGTTCTTATTACTGTATGCCTCTTCAGTAAATAAAGTGACGCCTCATTTGTCCACTAGATGGAGACATTATATCATATGTAAATTAGAAACAGCACCCAAGGTAACAGACTGCAGTTTTTTTATTTTATTTTATTTTATTTTATTTTATTTTATTTTATTTTATTTTATTTTATTTTATTTTATTTTATTTTATTTTATTTTATATGATTTATGTTATTTCTCTGTGTTTCAACAAAATGATTTCTATTCAACAAATTATTTTCCCTGAAAAATATTTCACGTTATCATTTAGACGATCAGGTGGAACAACTCAAATAACCTTTATTTTAAATGACTAATTTAAATAACAGAGTACAGTCATCTAAAAGAATTTCAACAAGTATCAGAGAGGTGCAGTGGGTAGCGCTGTCACCTCACAGCGTAAAGGTTACAGGTTCAAGACCTGGTCTGTGTGGAGTTTGTGTTCTCCCCGTGTCTGCGTGGGTACTTTCTGGGTCCTCCGGTTTCCTCCCACCTCCGAAAAACATGCAGTTTAGGTGAATTGAGTCCACTGGGATAGGTCCAGCAACCCCTGTGACCCATGTAAGCATAAAAGCGATATAGCAAATGAAGGAATGAATGATTAATTTAGCCAAAATGTTTAAAAGTACCTTCTTGTTTTTTAGCATTTTTTTGTTCATGTTCTTATTTCATTCACTCTAATAATAAAAAAAAATAAAAAAAATAAAAAAATAAATAATAACAATAATAATAAAAATAATAATAATAATAATAATAATAATAATAATAATAATATGTGAATTCTAAATATTCACACACGTACAGTGTATATATATATATATGTGTGTATATATATATATATATATATATATATATATATACATACATACATACACAGTATACGTATATACAGTATACACCGTATATCGTACAGGCTTGTACACACACACACATGAAAGAGTTACATTTCAATTGTTGTCCTAGAAATATTGGTCCATAAAAGAAATATCTTTTGCAGACAGCATTTACATGTGAATTTAAAATCAAATAATAAGGTGATAATACACTAATAGCACCACATCTGTGAATTATAGAGCTGTAAAGCTCTCATCATCCTGACACCTATACTGCCCTCAGACAGGCCAGTAATTGGTCAGACTTAAGTGTGAGAGAATGAATTATTCTGGTGTTCAGGCACTACTGATGAATTTTATTTCCAAATGAAACTGTCTACTTGAAGAAGGACTAAATAGGACTCATCATCTGCCATGAAGTTTATCCCCTGTGAAGGAACAGAGAGTATCAGTTCCTCTGGAAGCCCAAAAAGATGTTAGAATTTGAAGGCATGACTCCCTCAGATTATTTGTATCTTGTTACAGTGACCATTCTGTGGTCACTCTTGCTGCCCCCCCTCACAGACAAACCCACAAAGGACTCCATGACCACTGATGACAAAATATGTCATTGTTAGGAGTGAAAACAGATGTCTCGACCTCTCCAAAAATGATCTCTGTGACTGCATCTGAATTTTCTTATTGGTGAAAGTCCCCAGATATTTATTTATAGCTGTCCTCTGATTTAATCCCCTTATCAGATTGTAGAGGAAGTTTGGAAGAAAGCCACCAACTTGCACAATTCATCACACCATGACCAAAGTCACCTAGAGCACAAGTGTCCTCCTGGAAAAGAATAGGAAGCACCAGAATCTTGTGTTAAGTTTGTGAACTACCTGGCTGGATATTTGTAAAGTAATGAAGAAAGTAAAGAAAACTTACTCCTGGTGTGAAGCAATAAATGAGGCTACAAATCGCACCCTTCTGTTTTTATTTACATCTTTATTTTTCGACTTGTCTACTTGTTTTTGCTACACGTCTAAAATGGACATCTCAATATTTCCTTTGAAGCCATGACCTCAGCTGAAATCCTTTTCCTTCAAATCAAATTTGTGTTCTGATTCTATTTAAATTTGTCCTTGCAGATTCTCATTATGGAGGATGCTGTCTGGGGAAGAGTTTATTTTCACATTGACTTCATCTCTTCTATTTAAAAACAACTTTTGAGGATCTCAACTGTTCAAAGTATTTTCTTACAAACACACGCACGCACGCACGCCCGCACGCACACACACACACACACACACACACACACACACACACACACACACAC
Source organism: Antennarius striatus (assembly GCF_040054535.1). NCBI lineage: Eukaryota > Metazoa > Chordata > Actinopteri > Lophiiformes > Antennariidae > Antennarius > Antennarius striatus. The sequence goes on along the minus strand of NC_090796.1, from coordinate 9,106,366 downwards.
TCTCTCTCTCTCTCTCTCTCATTCTCTATTCTGTAGTCTTAATATGTTCTAAATTTCCTTTGTGATTCCATTGCATGAGTGTGAATGTTTTAAATTGCCTTTTATCACTTCTCAGTTCAATCACTATTACATTGCATAAAAGTCATATCAGTCTTCTGAATTAGATTACATGCATTCTGTTCCAAATTTGAAATGGTTTTGATCTTGCCCTTTGTTAAGAACAATATGTTGCAAAGGATTCAACAGCTACTGTAGTCTAAAGCTTATATATATATCATAACAACAACATAATAACAACTCCTCCTCGGGTCTCAAGCTGAAGTGTTGGCCATCTCCTGATGTTGGACATAACTAGTGTCCCCCTGCTCACAATGTAATACTAAACTGATCACCTTTGGATCTAACTCCACATGCCTAATATTTTCAAAATGTTCAGGAAGAGTAAAGAGTTGCAATACACCTGTAACATATTATGTAGCTGTGGGAGGTGGAGCTGTTGTTACTTAACAGTCTCTACCTTACACAAGAATAAGCCAACAGTATTTGTCTCCTAATGAAAGTGACCACCACCCTCCCTGAACTGCTCCGTCCATCTGTCCAGCACTGCTTCACTGAGACATTTCACCCACTTCAGCTATGGTTACACCCGTCCTTAGGACCAGGTTGACTGACATGCCTGTCTCTTTCCCGGATTCACACTCTGACCCTGACAGCAGGAGACCTGTTTCCATAGCAGCGTCAGCTGAAGTGTGCATAATCCTGTCAAGACCCCAGTAGATGACAGGAAATGAAGATGTGGCAAGGACTACATTCTGAGGACCAGTCCCTGCATGGGTTAATGTTTTAATTCTGAATGGTCACTGGGGCTGGCAGGCTGACCATTACTGTCTGTACATGGTCAGTAAGTCTGTGTATGGTCAGCTGGCCAGCCCTGTGAACTGTTTTGTGCTGTCATAAAGCCTTGGATGGATTAGAGCTGCAACAAGCAAATGACGTTTAAATGAGTTTGTCACTTAATTACATCTAATTTACTATAAGCATTAATTTATCATAAGCATATTATGTATGCTGATGATGTTTTTAAATTAGTTTTTTTTTAAATGTAATGGATTAAATTACGAATTACTGTTAATGCAGTTAAAGGTACTACTGACTACAGAATTTTAGGTTTAAAATTCAACAGTTTGATGATTATAGAGGCTGTTTGTCCTAAAAATGCATTTTTTTGTGCATTCTGCTGATAACTAGGCCATTGTTATTTCCCTGCATTTACTTTAGCATTGTTAGAAAAGTTTTATTATTTATCTATTTATATTTATATCACTCATGTGCCTCAGATATGAGCAGCTGATTTTATGATCTCAGCATGAAGACTGGAAATGGTGAAGAAACAAAAGGAAAAAAAATCTTTCCTAAAATCTATGGATTGTCATTGACGCTTGTTGTTGGGTTCTTAGTTTTACATGAGGAAGAGTAATTGCTTCTGTTTTCATACTAAGTTAACCAGTTGCTGCCATCTTTTTCTTTTTGTTCACCAAAAATAGTGATGAAATGTTTTCCTTAGATGTCAAACATAAGGAAAAGGATCCAAATACATCTTTCAAAGCTGCCAAGTCACTTTAACTGACTCCTTAATTATACAAATACTTTTGAAATCTGCCAAATGTCCCTTGAGAACCGTTCTTAAAAATGTGTCAAGTATCAGTAACACAGTACACTAAATATACCTTTTAATACTTAGTTAGCCTGGCTCACATTTTGTGATATTCCCACAGCTGACACAGTTTACCCAATGAACTGGTTTTAAATATGTGATGATCCTGGTCTTACTGTGTGTTAACAGCAGTGATGATAGAAAGATTTTCCTCGGCTCTAGATAAAGTTTTAATGACCCTATCGGTTGTTGGTAATCTCAAGATATTCTGTATTTCTCCAGTAAGCATCAGAGCTCAACAGGTTTCGTCAGTCAGTTAATCACTCTGAAGGTGTGACTCCTTTCAACGCCACCTCGCTCTGTTGTCCCTTCTCATGCTCTCACTCTGAGTGCATCTCTTCTTGAACTCCTTGAGGGTGTAGTCAGTGTCTCCCCAGCTCCTCGCTCACTTGAGGGTGTGGGTGACTCGAGTGCCAAGAGAGCTTTGAATAACAGAGAGGGGAGAAATAAAAGGAATAAGCACCGCACGCCCCCAGTCTTCCAGCAGCAGAGAGAAGACACAGGAATAACCATGCCGGTGCCAGCTCCTGCAGGTATGCTGATACTTTTTGTGAAAGAAAAATTTATTGTAAATAGATTGGGGTCTCAGGTTTTAATTGTTGAATCTATTTGTCCGATTTGGGTTGAGGATTCACCTGCAAAGCACAGACACTACTTTAAATCAGAGGATGTTGTCGGAATTGATTATATTAAATGTAATTTTATGTTATTTCAATAATTTGTAAGAAGCCTCTACTTTTTGTGACGTAAAATCAATTGAGCGTGACATGAATGACATGAATCACGGAACAATGCTGGCTGTTCAAAAAAAAAATATATATATACATGTATGAAATCTACTTGAGAAGATAGATGTTTACCAGAAAAGTTTTATTTGTAGCACAGCAAAGGATTGTTAAAATCAGTAGATATCCTCATCACACACTCATAAGAGTAATGTTTTATTTTCACAGATTCTTTTTCTTATTAAGACTAAGTCATATTTAAATACAGGAAAAACCAGTGTTAGATTTGAAAAACCGGAAAAAAAAAAATCATGATCTCATGAAAACCAGATCTTAAAATTTCTGCTGCACAACATAACTAAGTCAAAAATATGGTTGTCAACATGATTTAAATCACAGTTGCTGAAAAGATTCAGGGGCAACAATGTGCTTGTATGGGTTCTGACTTCTAAATTTAACTCACTTAAGCATAACCATTTGATGCCATGATTCTGTATCCAAGAAAACCCAACAATCACAAAAACATGTTTAAAATGACAGCGAAAAGAGCCAAAACAGCTGAATAGATTCATGTGATCATTGAAATGAGTGTTTTTGCCTCTTTGACACATTGTTGTTATGTGTCTGTTAAGAAAACTAGAAAGGCCATAAATAGTCACATGGTACACTGCTTGGACATCATCGGGGTCAGTATGTTACTGACTTCACCCAGAGGCGTGCAGCTCGTTGACTTAACAGGAAAGCTTGGAACAGTTTTGATTTGGTGCAGCAGGTTCATGTGCAACAGCTAAATTTGCACAACTATATTTCTGTGCTGCATGAAGAGCCTGGTTATGTTTCGTATTGGCTGAAACTGATCTGCTTCATGTATAACAGATAAAAAATACTGAAAATTCTGTTTTTATGTCGCTGAATCCACTTTTAGCAGGATGTTGTTACCCATGTAAAATTTGAAGTTTTTGACAGAAATTTGAAACGTGAAATTATGATAATTTTTTGTTATTGTGATGAGAAGTAAAATAAAATGTCTTTCCCATGAAGTTGGTGTTTAGTATTCTTTGGCGAATCAGTTTACATCCCCCTGACTAGTGAGTTCATCCCTAACCTTTGCCTGTTAAAGTCTTTGTGTTCATGGATTCTTACCAAGGATGAAATTCAAAGGTTTGAAAAGATAAATGTACTTATCAGTTACTATCCAGCAAAATGGGACAAAGCAAATTAAAAAAAACTACTCATCTAAATAACTAGTATAAAATCATTACTCCTAAAATAGGCAACATACAATTAAAAGCAACACATTAGTTTGAATCAAAACCCTTCCCCTCAGTATCCAATCCAAATTTTGGATTTGTGATAGCTTTTGTTTGTTTAGATTTAGGTAGGGGCCAGTGTCTTCTCAGGTACCCATGCCACACAGACCCCCTGCTGTCAGGGGGTGAGGTGAGGTGAGTCAGTCTGTGACTGTGGGGAGAGTGTTTTGCAATCCACACCTCTTCATGTTATTTTTGTACCATCCATTCTGCACCACTTACTGTAATGTTCTATGTTGGAGGACATTGCTGATGCTTTGCTAATTCCGAATTCTTAATAATTCATTTTTTTTTAAAAATGACATAACTTTCATAACCATAAATGTAATCAGGTGCTACTTTTGTTGACCATTGATGACCAAACATGTTAACGCTTGTAATATTAATTTCTCCACTTAGCTTACTCAGTGTCTTCACCTCTGCCCTGTCATTCCAAGTCAAACTGGAACGCTTTGAGAATGAGAGTCATATCACCTGGTGCTGATTTACACATAGCTCATCATAGCACTTGATGTTCCTTAAAAATATTCTACCTGAAATTCGAAGAAAACTGCTCTTATTACAAATCTACTGTATGAAAATGGCATATCAAATTCCACTTATTCTTCACTACAAAAAAACATATTTCATTTATTTTAAGTTCAATTTTATTGGTTGATATGTTGATTTTCTGATTGGCTTTCTATGCTCTGTCACTGAGCAGCAAGATCCAGCCTTCGAAGTGGAGCTAAAAATACTCTGCAATAACCCCTGACCTTTCCTGCTCCTTATAAGTCCACACAATTTGATGCATCCAAGCATATCAGGTTTTGCTTTTCATCGTCACAGCTGAAGCAAATCATTAAGTTATCTATTGCTTACTTTCAGAACGTTGCTTCACTGTCAGTAGACCTGACAACAAACATACATCATCACAACAAACTATTATCTGAGCCGAAAAATTATCCTGAAATAATAAAATAATTCACACTATTTTTTATGATTTACATTACATGTAAAATGTAAATCTAAAATGCAGTTGCTAAGATATGAAAATGGATATAACGATTTCAAGTCCCACTTGCAATTCAGATCTGTCTGCACTGATCCAACACTTGTATCTGAATAGAAAAGGACCAATGGCTTCTAAGCACAGGACTGATGAAAACTAGCTGAAATTATGTGATGTTGAGATATCTTTTCAACCTTAAGACACTCAGAGGTCCTCAAAGGTTGAACCTCTCCAGGCTAGCCAATACGATTCTTTATGTCAGGGTGATGACATGTGTGTCAACCTGTAAATCAAACTGTCAGGAGTAAACATCGGGAGACAAACAAAAAGACGTGTAGTACCTACGCTAACCACACAGAGCATGAAACTACAGAAAGTTAAACCCCAAACAAATTTCTGATCCCCAATACTTCCAGAAATAAACCAAAGGAGACCAGAATGAAGATATAGAATCTATTTGATAGACGTATCTAGATACTTCAGTAAAGTATTAATATTAGAGAGAAGACTGTTACACATTAAAGTCCAGGATTTGAAACATTTTGTCACCAAATGTGTTTAAAGTATTAAAGGAAACTTTTTATAAATAGGCATTAATGTACAAGCAGGATTTTACTGTTTGTTTTGATTGAGGTCATTTTTAACAGTGTTCTGTAGGGCTGCTACTAGCAATTTAGTAAATGTATTTAATGAGAGACTACCAATAGGTATAAAGTAGGTGTTACTATATAAGGTAGAATGACAAAACAAAAGCAGAGCTCTCCTCAGGACGTAAACAAACAAAAAATGCACCCGCCAAAACAGACTTTAATTATATATTAATCAATGCAAATGTGAACCTTGTAGAAAGCGCATTTGAAACCACAGACATTCTCTAGGGAGGGATATTTAAACTGTGAAGAGCAGCTGTTCAGAGGTTCCTTCCCCAAGTTTACCACAAACTCGTTAGAAATGATCAGGATTCTCTCCCTGAGTGGACTGATTTAGTAAGATGCTGATGCAGATTTATTCTCAGTACAGGTGCTTTAATATGCGGAATGAAGTATTAACAACAAAGTCTAGGACAGAGGGGTATCAGTCATTTGTAAAGGCTGTCTTTGTGAGCTCAGATACAGTGTATTTAACTGTTATGTTACAGAAGCCATATGAAACCAATGTTGTATACAGTACTGTATATCCAATTTTAGCATTTTCTGTTATAAGATTTCAGTATTGAATAATCCTGCTTATTTATATGAAAGCAGCAAAATACAGTGAAACTCAAGCTGTTCTATTTAGTGTTAATGACATGTCTAAGGTTGACAGTAAAGTAAGCAAGGTCAAGATGGTTCAACTATTCAAGGAAACTGCATTCGACTTAAGAGAACGTGGCATGACTTCAGAAAAGTCATGAGACACCGATCCTGGCCTTTACCAGCTACTACAGTGACCCCCACACAGACACTCGAGGAGTTAGGCTATATGCCTCTATTTTGGGTGAGCATTTCCTTTGAGCAGATTTAGGCCTCAACAATTAAACCCCCTGGGCTCCCCTCTCCAAACAAATTGACTGTCTGCCATCCTCTAGAGCCTTGTGGCCTGATGGAATTTATCTTTCCAATCAGTAAATAGAGATGAAGTGGTAAATTTCAACAGTATCGCTTTCAAAGATTATGCAACTTAATAAAAATTTCAAAGGTCATCATTTAATAGAATGTATCCTCTTACCTCAGAGGCATTAATTTTGGATTTACAGTCTAAGATTACTCATTTGACCATCAGACAAGCACGTAGTTAAATATTAACAGGGTGCGACGTAAAGTTAAAATATGTTCACAATCCATCACTCCAAATCATGTCAGGCCCAAGGACCCATTGTCTTTATGTGAACAGAAACTAATGTCAGATGTCAAATGTTGAATTGTGTGCAAAAGCATGAAATAATGCTGGTTTCTAATCACCTTTTTGTTTTTTATTCCTCAGCTAAACCAGAGGGGGAGGGTAAGTCATCTTGTCGTCAGTATTTTCCTGTTGACCTTTTGTGTATCTTACATTATCACATAGTGACTTGATTACAGCTATCACATTTTCACTTTTGCTCACGTATTATGTCAGCTGTCAGTGTCAGTACGGGCTCAGACTCCTGCAGGAGTGCAAGCATCATGCACCAGTTCTTTGTCATATTTGTGATTTATTTATTTATGTCAGCATGATATAGTTATGCATATGATTTTTATTTTCACCTCTGAGCTTTTTCTCTTATAATGTCAACTCTTAAACAGATGGCACCAAGAGGAAAAAAATGCTTTGGTATTCACAAGCATAATTTATTTGAGTGTGGTCATGTGATACATGGCTGGATTTGATGTGTTACAGACTGATAAACTGACTGTTACTGATTGATCTCTCAGGTCAGCTGTTGTAGTTTGTCAAATAAATGCTGTCCAATGGGACTACCGTTGTTTTATTTCACTTCCACTCTAACAAAAATACATTAATTTTAGCTCCAGAGGAGCCAACTGAGGAGGGTGAGGGGCAACAATTTTCTATTAATTTTCTCTTCCCTTTTTTGTAACTGAATGATCCACTGCATTCACCCTGTGTTAATATGTGACATGGTGTGGGCTCGAGTTGAACCGTGGTGAGAAAAGCATTTGAACTAATCAGTCAGGGTAATTATGTGAATAATATAGAACAAGTGGTTTTGCTTTAGATAATAAGTTGTGCAATCAGTGCGACAAGCAGATAGGCCCGTAAGTCAGTCACATCATATGAGAATATGAAGCCACTACGGTCGGATAATGGAATTATTACGCTAAGTTAATTCACAGAGTTTGTATTTAATACTTAGCCCTCAGCATGTGTCACGTGTGATCGCTGGAGCCACATACGTTACAGATTGTGTATCCTCCAGTAATTTTGGTGTGTAACATTCCCCTGTTAATGTGATGTCATGCCGCATCATGTCAGTGTTTTCTTTATCTTTTATTTGTTGTCCAAGGGGAAAGGAAATAATGTTTTAAACTTGAAACATTCTGCATGTTAAATCCCTGCATTGTAGGAAGATGACCGTCGTGTGTGCAAAAGACAAGACAAGCGTGAATTTGAATATTAAATGACTGCAACTGGATGCATTTACCATATCCCTGAACTCTGTGTTCCACGTGACATTGTGTTACATGTCACTGCAGGCATGTGATGTGTGCACAAACATCTGCAACTCCTCTGTATTCATGATTTTTATGTTTTATTGTTTTTGGGATCGGTCTTGATTGACTTTCTCTTTTCAACGATTTAACCTTGAATTTGATATTCCCAGCTGTACCGCAGCCGGAAGAAGATGGTAGGCACCACTCAGTGTTTGGAAACAACACACATATTATGCTAACTTTCTCCTCAGCTCATCATGTCTGAATGTAGTGAAATAGTTCAGTGTAAATGTATGCACATATACTGAGACTCAGGCTACTTCTTATTCATTTCCTTAGATCTACTCCCAGTAGATGGAGGTAAGGCAGAATCCTGTACACTGAAATGTGTTTGAATATTTAATCAATATAATGTATTCACATATAAGTGCATACATGAGTATACTTTGTGTTTAAAGTTTATTATACGCATGACTTAACTATTTTTGTTTGTTTTGGAAAATATTTCAGTTTCAGTTTACCTGCATAATATTTACTATAGAACTTTGTTCAGCTAGTAAAAACATGAACTGATCTGCTGAATAGTCTTTAATTTAATAAAAATTTGGTAGTGACTTCATCATGGATTGCTAGTGCTTTTAGAGATCACACCGAATGCCCAAGGTGGATTTTTTTCCTTTGACCATTCTATACATATACTGTGTAGTATATGTTGCAGGAAGTGTGAATTTAACCTTTGTTTGGTTTATATTGTGGTGTCCACAAGTCATTACAACAGGTTTTTTGTACTGTTGTATGCATTTTGTGTTTTGTTCATCAAAATATATATATATATTTAATGTTGTTGCATGCACCTACAATAAGCACGCCAAAAGGAACGTACCTCAATTTATAAGTTCTGGCTGAACGGTGCATAGTACTTCCTGTTTGTCTGTCGGCCTGTGTTGCATCGGTGCGTCATTTCCTTTGCATCAGTGAGCTTTTGCTTTCCAGCTGCTTTTTTCAGTTAAATTTGCTTCCTTGTCCGCAACAGATTCAGAGGCTGATGGGGATGGTAAGAAAAGAGAAAACAATTTCATTGACCTGTTTGTCGACAATTTACTTCCAGAAGTATGGCTTGAGTGTTGGTATTATGTGCTAGTCAAGACGTCACATAATATATGAAGTGTCATGTGTAGCTATTGTGTTATTTGGAACTATTTTGACTACTTCAGTTTGGGCTGACATTGCAACATTGATTTTATTACTGTTCATGCAGCTTGTATTCATTCACATGCCATTTTTCTAAGTTGTCCTCCTTCTTTGGTACTTTGTGAAAACACACCACCAAAACAACACAACACATCATTTGCCTTAATGTGTCAGTTCATCATCCTGCAAGACAAATCTCCAAAAATGTTCAACAAAGTCGCTACAGTAGCACGATCCAGGATATCCATCTCCTGGGATTAACATTTTATTCCCAGACACATGACAGCTATGCTGGTTGTGTTCCTCCACGTGAAGAGTGCTTCCCATCCCATCTGTGACCTATAATATCAGCTGTCTTCTGCCTCTGTCCCTCTGGCAATCCAAACAGTGCGAGTGGTAACACAGCTGTTGTTTGTGAGTTACAGTCATTGTAACACAATGGTAGCTGTAGCTACTAAAATACCAAGTGTCTTCTTTGGTTTAGATCGGATGGGGAAGTGCCAAGTCTTCAGTTGATGGTTGCTAATCTACCAACATTAAAAAGAAACTCCTCGTCTTGAGTAAAGCTCAACTGGTGTAGCTGACACCACCGAGAAGTTCACGATCTTCTGTGCAGGACATATTGTGGAATGTTGAGAAGTCTCCAGCTTGTCTGGACCACTTTAGGGTCTTTATGTTGGCTTTTGGTGGCCCCATTAACCTCAGCAAAAACAGAAAATAAGACACACCGAAAACATTTGTTGCGCTTGCACTTATTGAATATAAAACTACTAACTATGTGGTAGTTTACTTATACGACACTGTAGCAACCCACACACACAGTTGCAGGTTGGACAGTACTATATACTAGACAAATCAGTCAGAAATACAAAGTATATCACAGGAGCACCCCCCCTTTTAACACATGGAGTAGCCACCTTGGATTATGTGGTCCGGTGTTTAAAGTCCATCCTGGGATGCATTTGGAACTTCCAACTTGGAACTCTCAACATCATTTATATGTTAGACCAGTGGATGGCCAAGTTATCCACAATTGGCAGCTTCTTTTTAAAGCTGTTTGGCCATAGTGTCAAGGCTCGGATAATGGGATATGAGGCATGCAGAGGAGAGGTGAGAAAACACATGCTATCTCCAAAAGTGGCAAAGCTGATTTGTGTTCTCACAACGGGGGTTTTATCTTGAGCAGGGGCAGCAGACCTGCAAGTTTGCTCTGAAATATTGTCTGATGAGTCAAGAGACAGGCCAAGCAGCCATGGAAAGGCCGTTAAATGTTAAGTTTAGTCCCTGCCCTGGATGTTATCTCATAAATTCCTCGGTTATTGGTTCCTGAGACGCTTCTGCAGCTTCTTTCCATCTCTTTAACACCTAATGTTTATGAATGTTCATCTCATCTTTCTTGCCGTTGAATGTTCATCTTTGAATCTATTCCAGAACAGAAGCAGACATACATTAAATAGAGAAGTGTCAACCATCACAGTAGCAAAGCAGGAGGAGGAGACATAGCAGCACACACACACACACACAAACACACACACACACACACACACACACACACACACACACACACACACACACACACACACACACACACACACACACACACACACACACACAGCATCTATGCAATATCAGTCCAAAAGAATTAACCAATGTAATTTCAATGAATATCGTGTCTGGGGATTGAAAGGGCAGTAATCAATACATTTGATTACTTTCTGTTTGACTGATGTCACCTTACCTCTACATGTAAACTTTTGTTTTGATTGCATTTCACCGTGTGGTGTGTGTTGATTTTACAATTTACAGAATAATAATTTGGTAATGGTTGTTGCCTTGTTGGAGTTCAAGCTGACCTATGGTACAGTATAACAGCAGATGGTTATACTTCCATATGTTAAACTGGATACTCGCCCCCCGTATGAGACAAACGCTGGAGACGAGAGTGAGGGTCAGCTGAGTGGATGAGACAGGAGGGGGACTGTAGACTGCATGCACATGTCATGCTATGAAATGATGTGCATGCATCAATCTATGTTACAGTGAACATGTCGCATTTGAATGGTTGAGTTGATTCTTGAGATTTTTCGTAACCAGGTATTACTGAGGGATGTTCATTTAATATAAAGAGAAAAACATGACTTTATTTAATGGTAATACACTACCACATCGCACTTTTCACTTAATTAAACTTTAATCACTGAATTTTTGGTTTAGGATTCGACAGTAGTTTAAATTTTGGTTCAAAATCGTTGAATTATTTACCGTATTTGTAAAACAATTAACTCATTTTGAATAGTTTTTTAATGGTGCTTTTGCTTGGCTCAATGCACAGCTACGGTAACTTATAAAATCTTTTTTCTGCATTTTTAAGTGTTTTTTAAGCTTATGAAATACTGTGAAATAATAAAGCTCTATAATTTGTCAGTAAAAACAATTTAATTGCTTTTCATTGTTTAATTACAGTGACGCCAGAGGACGGTTTAGAAATATTTATTAAGTATCAAGTTTCGCTCGAGAAGAGTGTAAACCATATACATGTACTGTACATAGATTTAAGAAAAATACTGATGCACAGTAATGATAACATGTAATGATAATACAGTGCAGTATGAGCTAAGCATGCAAATGCAAGCTAGTTTTCTTATGTTTGTATGTTTGCAGAAAACATTTGCTTGCCATAGTTCACTTTCAGTGTTTTAATTATTTTATGTTGTAGTTTACCACTCAGTGTTCATAATATTTCATATACTGTATACTGTTTGCCATTCAGATTTTTCTGGGAATTTTACTGTGTCCTTTGCGCTTTGGTTCATTGTACAGTCTCTGTGGATATTGAAGAATATTTGATGGTGTTAGTCTCAACTATAGCCATCAAAAGTATTTTCACAATTAAAAGAACAAAAGAAATTATTTGTTTCTCTTTCTTCTCAGAGCCTGGGTCGACCGAGCTCACCGGTCTCTTTTTGGAGAAGCCACCAGACAATGTCGCCGCCGTTTCAGGTGGGAGGCACAAACCAACAAATGGATTAATATTTGACAAGACAGACCAGTTTATTCAATGTCTATTAATTATTTGTTGTTTGTGGATGGCAGGAATGGATGTCACTTTCATAGCCAAGGTGGACTCAACCACCCTGACAAGAAAACCCGCCATGAAATGGTTGAAAGGAAAGTGGTTGGACCTTGGCAGCAAGGCTGGGAAACACATGCAATTCAAAGAAACCTACGACAGGAACACAAAGGTGTGTGACGGATGTAAAATGCGAGGTTTGTCCTCTGTGATTTTATCCACCAAAAGTAATTGAGTGATGTTTTTTTCCCCTAAGATCTACACATATGAAATGAAGATCATCAAAGTGGTCCCTGGAGATGCTGGGGGCTACAGGTGTGAAGTGACAGCAAAAGACAAGTGTGACAGCTCCACCTTCGAGATCTCTGTTGAGGGTGAGTGAAAGTGGACTCTGGCCCAGTGAGACTACCGCAGATTCCATACATGCTGATGTTTTGATCTGATCCACCTCTAATGTGCGCTCTCTGCAACTTCTCTTGTTACAGCTGCGCAGCAGGCGGAGAAGACAGATATTCTGTCTGCCTTCAAGAGAGCGTAAGTGAGCCGGGGTTTACGTTTCAGCTGTCTATATGCGTGTGTGCCAGAACACAACAGGGAATACGTATACATGAACTATTTATAGCGTTTGTGTGAGAGAGTGTCTCTCAGCAAAGGTGGTGTCTCGCCATATATCTGATGTTGTGCCATGTCAGGCATGCTGTTATGTTGCTTTCTGTGCACACAGGGATGCTGGAGAGGATGAGGGAGACCTGGATTTCAGTGCTCTGCTGAAAGCTGCTAAGAAGTGAGGAACTGGTTAAATGCTACTGTAGTGAGATTGTTTTTTTTCCTATGAGAAGACATTTTTGCATGTTCACTCAAATATAAATTTCCACCTTCTACTTGCTAACAGGAAGAAGCCTGAAAAGGAAGAACCAGAAATAGATGTGTGGGAATTGCTTAAGAATGCTCATCCGAGCGAATATGAGAAAATTGCCTTTAAGTATGGCATCACTGACCTGAGAGGCATGCTGAAACGTCTTAAAAAGATGAAGGTTGAGCCCAAGCACAGTGAGGGTAAGTTGGGGTGAGCGAGAGGTGAAAGGAGGTGAAGAAGTACAGATTTGTTGGAAGTAGGACAGGCATAATTTAGGAGTTGAGATTTTTACCTCAGGGGAGAGATGCAGAGAAGAGGATGTGCAGAGTAAATAAGAGAGGAAAGGTTTTACAGTTGCTGATGGGTTTTTGAACCTTAAATCTCCCTTTCTGCATCAAACTGCAGCTTTCCTGAAGAGGCTTGATTCTTGCTACTCGGTGGATAAGGGCAAGAAAATTGTCCTGAAGTGTGAGGTGATTGATCCAAATGTCCAGGTCAAATGGTTGAAGAACGGCCAGGAGATCAAACCCTCAGCCAAGTACATGCTTGAAAACACAAACACAAGCACACAAACAATTAAAACTGGTTCACACAAATCATTGCTAGCATCTTTCGCACTGTATATAAATCCATGCAAAAAAATTTCTTAATTAGACAGTGATCTAGTCTGCATCATCAGGTTCAGAGATGGACTTGATGGGTCATGTTGTATAAATATCATGCTAAAATTAGCATCCTCAGACTGTCCACATGAGGCTGCCATCCACACACTTCATTTTTAGCCAGTCACAAGGAGCCTCCCCAGAGGGCTAGAGAAGCCACACTGCCAGGACATCTAATGCTTGGTGTAAACTAATGCAGATAAACTAATCGGATAACCCCCCCCCCCCATTTCCAAATTTGAAAGTGAGAAATATCTGAGACTACAAGCACCTGAAGGCAAATTTTAAATGAAACTATATAAAAAAACTTATTTTTGTATGATAACCAAACATAAGTGCCATGAATGAAAACATCAATATTTATCCTCTAATCTGTCTTAAAGGTACGTCATGGAAGCAAACGGGAACATCAGAACACTCACCATCAACAAAGCGACCCTGGCTGATGATGCTGCGTATGAGTGTGTGGTTGGTGACGATAAGTGTTTCACAGAGGTGTTTGTTAAAGGTATAGCACCTTTTGGACTGTGCTTATTGTCAATCCGACATGAAAATTGTGAATTTGAATACCTGACAATTAGAAAAAAAAACCTTCTGTTCTGTCCAGAGCCCCCGGTGACCATCACCAAGCTAATGGATGACTATCATGTGGTCGTTGGAGAGAGAGTGGAATTTGAGGTCGAGGTGTCAGAGGAAGGCGCCCACGTCATGTGGTCAGTATGTGCACAAGATGGCAATTCTATCTCAATCAAAGTATGGTTAAGAAACCTTAGGCAGCACCTTTTAATTCTTTAACTTTCCATGTACTATGTTGATCTTAAACATTTATGGAGGTCACACTTTTAAGACAAGTTTTCAGAGAAGTTTTACACCCTCATCAGCATCACATTTCAAACCTTTACCTGTGGTTAACACTTGTGGAACTAAAACAGCCATTCAGCTTGGCATTGTAATGCTATCAGCTGCAGTAGATTCATCTCTTATAAGCAGTTTAAAATAATGGGTCCAAATGTAGACCATTCAAGGGCAAGAAAACTAAAATGCTGTAATAAAACTAAGGAAGGATTCAAACACAAAGCAAAAAAAACAAGATCAAAGCAAGATAAACAAAGACAGCAAAGTTCATAAATATAACCTCAGTTCTTTTCAGCTTGTTCCGTTAGGGGTCACCACAGGGGTGACATCCTTTCCTATGTCACCCTATCTTCTATATCCTCTAACACCAACTGCCTTCATGTCTTCTATCATTACATCCTCTTACCTTCCCTTTTACCAATTTACTCATGCTATATACAGTATATTCATGTGTATGTGTGTATATACGCAGTTACAGAGAGCAGACTATTTAAACTTGATGGAAACAATCAGGCACACACAGTGGAGGGGAAATCACAAAGGAAATGCAAACCACACGAACATGGGGAAGGGAAAGCACTCTGGTTCATTTTACAAATGAAATCCTCAAAGTCTCGAGTTGAATACAAAACTGTATTTTGTATTCTTATTTACATTTCTTTATTCACACAGTATCTATAATTAATGTTCTATGAATTTAAATGTATTTTGAAAAGCTGATTAAATATTTAATAATTAATTAAAACAAACAATATAAAACACTAAAATGTTTGCAGTTTCCCACTTAAGAATAGTTATTAATATCTTCCAATCACTTATATCAGCCACTTAATGATCAATATTTTGATCCCATCACACCCAGGCTCTCTGTTACCATTCTTTTTCAGACAGTGATGTGTTTTAGATATGCTCAGTAAATTTTGTCCTCCAGGTTCTTTGAGGATATTGAGCTCCATAAAGACATGGAAACCACAAAGTACCGTTTCAAGAAAGACGGAAAGAAGCACACACTTATCATCCTGGAGGCAACCCTAGATGACATTGGAATGTACCATGCATGGACAAACGGGGGCCATACTAAAGGAGAGTTAGAAGTGGAAGGTAATAATAAAACAAACTAATAATAATTGTCAATTTGTTTATTTTTAAAATAATTTGTAGAAAAGAGAATATTAGTGACATACAAGTGTTACTTTAAAGAGATTTTCTTTCTATATTGTTAAGTTTTTTCTTCCACTCAAACATGTGCTGTTCAGTGTTGTGGATGCAGCTGAATGTAACTGCTGTCCAGAGGGCTTAATGTCTCTCTTAATAAGCTAATATACACCTCATGGTAGCAGACGTCAGGAAGTTACGATTCTAAACCTTGTCTTCCTGTTCTCTCTCTCCTACCTGAACTATCCTCTTGTGGATTCTAATGTTTTGTTCAGAAAAACAACTGGAGGTGTTGCAGGACATTGCCGATCTGACAGTCAAGGCAACAGACCAGGCTGTGTTCAAATGTGAGGTGTCTGATGATAAGGTCACAGGAAAGTGGTTCAAAGATGGAGTAGAAGTCCTGCCGAGTGAACGCATCAAAATGACGCATATCGGAAGGTACAAGGACAGATGAATACATTCAGACAGATTTGCTGGAACATACTTGTACTTCTTAGAGGATTGAAATCTTCTCATTTCAGGTTTCATCGGCTGGTTATTGATGATGTGAAGCCGGAGGATGCTGGAGACTATACTTTTGTTCCTGATGGGTACGCTCTGTCACTGTCTGCCAAACTCAACTTCTTAGGTGAGAAGAACAGGAAGATGTCAAAAATTCACATAAATCAACAACAACTGTGATAAATCATGAATGCTTTTTTCTCTCAAAACAGAAATCAAGATCGATTATGTACCGAGACAAGGTGGGTAGCTTTAAAATACCTACATTCACAAGAGAGCTCTTACCTCAGATCCAGTTCAACACAATCTCTTAAATGTACAATAATCAGATCCTCCAAAGATCCACCTGGACACCACTGGAAACATGGTTTCCCAAAACACCATCATTGTGGTGGCCGGCAACAAGCTCCGTCTGGATGTAGAGATCACAGGAGAGCCAGCGCCCACTGTCGTCTGGTCCAAAGGAGAAAAAGTAAGGGTGTGACAAGTAAAGCTAAGTAGCCAGTATGCTCACTAACTATGTTTTTTCATTTTAAACTGAATAATTTCTTGTGTGTGTTCGATAGGAACACAGCTGTCAGACACAAGGTGTCTTGAAGGACTATTTTGACAAATGCATGAGTCAATTGTCACAAAAAAAGTGGAAAATACATTAAAAAACAAACATAGTTCATGATTTTCCAACATCAGCAGGCTAACTAACTCACCTGTTGCCTTTCCCATGAACACAGTCCCCTCTCTATCCTTGGCATCAAAATAATGCTCCCTCAACAAAATAAAATGCTATCCTATTGATATTTTACCCGGCCAAAGGATTTTTTATTTGTAGACAATTAGGGGCAAAGGGAATCAAGGACACCCCTGATGTTTTCAGAGAAAATCTTTTTTCCACCTTTTTGGCATTTTATTTATCTCTCAAGGTCTCATTGGTACCGCAGTTTATTTGCCTCGTGAACCGTGATTAGCCTCAGTCACTCTAGGGTCAACTCAAAAGACCTGGAGAGAGCCTGACTAAAAGAGATGTACAAAATGTGCATTTAAATGTTAAAAGCAAAACTTGTGAAAATAAATGTTAATTTTTTTCATCCATTGACCTGACTGATGAAATACAGGATTTTATTTTATGATAATTACCCCTCCTGACTGTAACTTCCTTTTTATTAGCCTATTACAGAGTCTGAAGGGCGTATAAGGGTGGAGTCCAGGAAAGACCTCAGCTGCTTTGTTATAGAGGGGGCAGAAAGGGAGGATGAGGGCAACTACACCATCTGTGTAACCAATCCTGCTGGAGAAGATAAGGCCGTTCTGTTTGTGAAGATTGTGGGTAAGTGAAGCTCTTACTAATATGTCAGGTGTGCCGTGATGTTTTAAAGTTTCTGATGTGATATTAAACCGACCCAAATCTCATTTCAGATGTGCCTGACCCCCCTGAGCATGTCAAATGCACATCCGTGGGTGAGGACTGTGCCACCATCACTTGGGAGGCTCCCAAATTTGATGGCGGCGCACCGCTCAAAGGTAAAAGATGGATTTTTCCTCTTCATATCTAATGGGTTGGATGGTGTGTTGTGTTTATGATTATTGTTCTGCTCAATTTAATGCTTGCTACTCCCCCCACCCTCAATCAGGATACCTCATGGAGAGGAAGAAGAAAGGTTCCTCCAGATGGACGAAGCTCAACTTTGACGTATATGACTCCACCACATATGAGGCCAAAAGGATGATTGAAGGTGTTTTGTATGAGATGAGGGTGTTTGCTGTTAACAGCATTGGCATGTCTCAGCCAAGTCTCAACTCCAAACCGTTTATGCCTATTGGTACGTATGACAATCGTCTATTTTTATCATTCTCAACAACTCCAATTCTTCCATTTAACTATCCTGAATCTCTCCTTTCAACACCCTCAGCGCCGACAAGTGAGCCGACACGTCTGTCAGTGCATGACGTGACAGACAGCACATGCAGCCTGAAGTGGCTCGCTCCGGAGAGAATTGGAGCCGGGGGCCTGGATGGCTATATCATTGAATACTGCAAGGAAGGAGGTGATAAATGCAAAAATAAGTCATTGACAATTTAACTCAATGCAACTCAATTTCATTTATTTAATACATTTGAAGTGTCACACAGTCTCAATAAAGTATATCGTGTCTTAATCAGATAAACTTCTATCACAAATTATGTAATAATAGAACAAAACCGTAACACATAATTTTGAATTCCCACTTGCTGTGATTTACTGCATGTAATTCTCTTTTACTTCAGACACTGAGTGGGTAGTGGCAAACAAGGATCTTTGTGAGAGGCAGTGGTATGTCGTGCGTGACCTCCCAGTAGGAGAGAAGATCAACTTCAGGGTGGCGGCAGTAAACGTAGCCGGACGCAGCCCTCCTGCTACACTGACACAGCCTGTCACCATCCGTGAGATCATGGGTGAGTCTGACAGGTTAAGATGTGAGCAGGCATGAGTCAAAGAGTGCATGTAAATAGATTTCCAGGATTATATCATATTCAAAACAGCTCAGTGCACCTTTAGAGCTTGTGGTTGCTCATATAGATAGAAATGTTCAATGCTACTGTACTGCTATATATTCAATTTCAGTAAAATCTTTATCCTGATTTAGAACATCCTAAGATCCGCCTTCCCCGTGAGCTGAGGACAAAGTACATCAGAAAAGTAGGAGAGAAGATCAACCTGACCATCCCTTTCCAGGTTAGACCCTAACACATTGAAAAGTTCATGTGCAGCTCTATTGAAATATATAAGAAAAAAAATAAATATACAAAATATGTAACATAATAAATATACTGGTAAACCCTGGAAGGAGCAAGAAGGTCATGCTCTACAGTGCTCCATTATGTTAAGGATGCTACTGTGTGTTGTAACTCTGCTGTGAATAAAAGCAGAGAGCTGAGAGCAAATTTGGGTGTTTAGAGATAAGAATTTTAAACATTTCACCTTCAAATAATTATTTCACTGGTGAAAAGAAAATCTTGCTGTTTATTCGGATAAAAATTTCCAAAATGGAACTTTATGAAGTTAAAACAGAAGAAAGGTTATGGTACTGTGTTTTTTTTCAAAGGGTAGAACACCTACAAGAACTAGAACCCAGTGTGGCACTGATAAAACTTTTATACTGTCTTATATTTGATCAGTGCTTCCTAGTATTTCAGCTTTCAATCACACAATGTAGGTAATACCTCAGCTGAGAAATTGGCAGTGCAGTAACAGATGTATTTCAGTAGATCAGCAGAGTTTCCTTAATCTTAATTCGAGAGAATTCCTCTTAATCTGACTGCTAAACTCTTTGTGTCCAGGGTAAACCACGCCCTGTTGCAACCTGGTACAAGGATGGGAAACCCATTGATGAAAAGATAATCAACGTCCGTAACTCAAACGTCGACAGCATCCTTTTCATCCGTTCAGCTGAGAGAGAACACTCTGGAAAATATGAGCTTGTGTTAAAGATCGAGAACATGGAGGACAGGGCCACCATTGAAATCAGGATTGTTGGTAAGATTCTGTCTTCTTCTACTTAAACTGTAAAGATTATTCCACAACAGCTGCACTGAACTTCTCACGTTTAACAAATTCAGAAAAGCCTGGGCCTCCTGTGAACGTGAGGGTGACAGACATCTGGGGCTTCAATGCAGCATTGGAATGGGAACCCCCCAAGGACGATGGCAACTGTGAGATAACTGGTTACACCATCCAGAAGGCAGACATGAAAACTAAGGTGAGGAGGGGCCCTTCTGGCACAATTGTTATCCTCCAGCAAGTCTCTGAAGCACAGTTTTATTCTCAAATTGTGATTCCCCCTTTCAGGAATGGTTTACTGTCTATGAGCACAACCGACGAGTAAACTGCACAGTGTCAGATCTGATCATGGGCAATGAGTACATGTTCCGCATCTACAGTGAAAACTTCTGTGGCCTGAGTGAGGAGCCGCGCCAGAGCAAGAACACGGCCAAAATTGCCAAGACAGGTGCAGCCAAATGTGTATAAATAAATAAATATGTCAAGTATATTGTGTTACCTCTAATATATGGGGTTGTCTAAGTTTGACTGCTATCTCACTCTCCTCCATAGGCCTGGTGCACAAACAAAACCCCTACAAGGAGATGGACATGTCCTGTATGCCCAAGTTTACTCAACCCCTTGTTAACAGATCTGTGGTGGCCGGTTACAGCACTGCCATCAGCTGCGCGGTCAGAGGCTTTCCCAGGGTAAATTAAAATAATCTGAAAAGCATGATTTGCTGGCAGCAGCTGCCGCTCATTATTTGTGAAAGTTAGGTGGAAAACAAAGTTAAATGCTGTTCTCACATAGAAAACTTTCTGATCAGTTTGGCATCAACTCCATCAAAAATGGAAAAAATAAAGCATTCTCTATCTGTAATTGACTTTCCAACACTGTAGCCTAAGATCATCTGGATGAAGAACAAAATGATCATTGGAGAGAATCCCAAGTACTTGATGACGAACAATCAGGGAGTGCTGACCCTCAACATACGCAAGCCAAGCACGTTCGACGGAGGCAAATACTCCTGCATGGCCGTCAACGACCTGGGCACGGACGAAGTGGAGTGCAAGCTAGAAATCCGAAGTAAGAACAGATGGCTGGAGAGGGATGGTGGAGGGAGAGGAGGGGGTGGTTTGAATGTGAGATGGTTTTCTTTTGTTCAGCAGAGAAGAGAGAGTACTTGGTGGTTCATGCTTAATGTGTGAAACACACTCAAAGCCAAATGCCCATTTTGTTCATGACCGCTGCACAGACAGGAATTGTGTTAATGTGGATATTACAAGCTCTCCTTTATTTGTATTTCAGCACATGTGCTTTCACATTTGTGCTCGCTTAGAGTGACCCTAACTCTCATTATTTGTCTCGACCTTTTTTTTTTTCTGCAGTTGCTACAGATCCAGACAAGAAGTGAGAAACCAAACAGCAAAGAATGTGAAATCATAGGAACCAAACAGCAAACGAACAATGAATGTTAGTATGTGATCCTAAACTCCACCCTGTCAAAAGAGTGAATCAAATAAAATGAAGTCTTGCCTGTGCTTACAAATGTGTATTTTGAAGATATTTTATTTGTCTACTTATCAGAGCATTTCAAATGCATACAATAGAATATTTTAGCTGTACAGCATCTTTCAGATATCTCCACACCTAATCAGGAGCTAAAATATGGATAATGATGTGTGTGTGTGTGTGTGTGTGTGTGTGTGTGTGTGTGTGTGTGTCTGTGTATGTATCTCTCTCTCTCTCTCTCTCTCTCTCTCTCTCTCTCTCTCTCTCTCTCTCTCTCTCTCTCTCTCTCTCTGTGTATATATATATATACACACACACACACACACACACACACACACACACACACACACACACACACACACACACACACACACATGAGAGGCACATTTGTGCGATTTTTGGCACATCCAGTATGTGATAGATATCTGAACTACACCTCCCTGGAGTAGTGCGCTCTCCTCCTGTGGATTGCTACTCCTATGCTGAACAGCAGCGCCACTGCCAGGAGACCCACAGCCACGGCAAGAGCTGTGACGACACCTGTGGGAGACAAAGTAGATGTGAATTGAGGACATTTGGATTTCCAAAAGCTGTGATATTTTAAGTACAGACAGTCTGTGCTGAAAATTCAAATAAGGCATCCTGAAAGAGAAAAAGAAGTAAAGCTTGAAATATTTTGTGTTGAAATAGTCTATGCAACTCTGTGCAAGAATGAAATAGTATAAGAGATTTATTTCTTCACCTGTGCTTGACCATTTCAACCTGGATCCACACTCAGCCTCCCAGTTGACCGCCGACACGTCCCGTGCCAGCTCAGAGAACACGGCCAAAGGGCACGGGTTTAACCCATTGCATCCTGGCACAGGATTGGGGTAGGGGTCGCGCCAGGAGTCATTGCGGTAATACATCTCCAGAGAATAGGAACTGGGGATTTGTAAGGATTTACAGAATGACACGACATACATTTGTGGTAAGTGTTATGAAAATGGCTTTGTATCATATGCCTATTTGGCCATTGCAGTCCTGGATGGCAGCCAGGATCCCATTGAACTGACAAGGAAAACAGGAATGGACTTCAGTGGTTGAATGTAATTACTCAAATGTTTGTTTCCTTTGGCCAACTGATCTCATTGAAGCATGTAAATATGTAATGACCAGAGTACATGACGTGACTTTGATGAGACTCCATTACCCATCATACTCCTGGTAGAACTCAAAGAGTTGACAAGCAGCGTAAGGAGGCAGGAGGCCGTTGTACACATCCAGAGCAGCTTGGAGGGTGATGAGTGTGGAGTCATGCTGCAAGGAGAGACAACCATCACAACATTGTACATGAAAGCGAGGAGCCGTTTTCACAAAAGATTACATGCACCCATATGTTGAACTTACAGCTGAGTACATAATGAATTTGAGAGGACTCCCCTGCTCCATAGCCCTGGAAAAATTCCTGAGGATTGCATTCAGTAGGACTCCTGGAAAAATAATACATCAGTGTCCAGTGTGCAAATTCAATTTTCACAGAACCCAACTCAATACGTTTGACTTCATTCACCATATTAGCACTGCAATTATTTTTGTCCCATTAGCTACCATATGCTAATATGTTTTTTGGAGACCTGACCTAACACTTTGCACTGTCAGAGGCAAAAACAAACAGAAGACGCACTTCTCGATGGTGCTTTAAATAACATTCTGTTTAGAATCCTCACCTCCAGAAAGCCTTGCCTTTTCTTTTCTCTTGTAACTTAGGATGCTGTACATGACCTCAAATGATGCAACTCTCTTCAGGGTGTCCAGAACATTTTGGGTGGCCCAGCGTGGGAGAGTCAAGTTATGGATCCTCTGCACAGTAAAATATTATTAATTACTCAGCATCACGTTAACAATCATATTAAACAGAAAATGGAACTCAGCGAAACCTGTAGTGGTTTAAATGGCTACATTTCATTGTCTATTTTCTTCTATTATCCCAGATATTTTTAGCACCAGTCAAAAGATAACTGGCGCTCATTTTTGCAAGTATAAATGAACGTATTCAACTTGCCCAAAATCCACCCATTTCATAATACTTTAATTATCATTTCAAATGTGTTGTCAATTCATGTGATATATTATATGTATAAAACTGCTTTCCCTCCACATGTCTCTGCAGATGTGATGAAAAAAATAGATCCACTCTTATTTTCCTCAGCACTTAGCTGCCGGTGTTTTTATCAGAAATTGTGGCATTTGTATACTGCAGCACACAGGATTCATTGTGATTTTTGGTTGTTTGTTTGTGTGGTTTCTGCCAAGTGTACCTGACAAGTAAGAGTGTCGTAGACCCTCCATATCTTTTTGCCAACCAGTTTGGAGACAGGATAGCCAGTCCAGTTGGAAAGTCCCTCCACAAAGTACTGTAATGTGAAGAAAAGTATTTAAACACTGTAGTCATAATGAGTCATTACAAATAATTGTTCTGTAATAAAAATCCTACTCAAGCAAAACTTGATCAATGACATATACAATACTAAAAATGGAGGAAAATGATAAGAGTATCAAATAGGCTCCGTCCCATTTTGGAGTCTCGTTTTTGTTTTTCTGCAAAATATTTAAAACCTTTATCCTTTGGAGTCCATTAAATGTAAACCCGTCAGAAGCAGCAGCAAGGAATTGTTTCTCTGTTTGATGAAACTGCTCGAAATGACACCATGTTGGTTCTTGCATCTAACTTGCAGGTACTGTGCATCCAGCAGAGGGTGTTAAAATTCAATGCTGGAGGCCCCATTCTCATCTGAAACACTGTCTTAATAGGCAGCACATGGGACTCAGTTTAATTAAAACATTTTCATTGTAAAGTCTTAATCTAATTCAATCCAGCCGTTAATTAGCGTCTCTGAGAATGTGAGAGAAATTGCACTGTGCAGCTTTTCTAGGCTCTTGAGTCACCTTGCCTGAGAAAATCACTGAGAGGACATGATGTCTACAGCATAACTAACACGTCCATCGGAGGTGCTGATATCGTTGGCACCAGATAATGTGAAATATATACTTCACTCTGCACCAAAATGTGCATTTCACAATGTTTTTTAATTTATAATCGGAGACCACGAGCGTGGAGAAAAGAAGCAGATGATGTGAGCAAAGTATTACAAACAAGTTTCTAGTGGTTAACAGGGACATGATTCATAGAAAAGTTGTGCTTAACACAAACTCAGCGGTGAATGGAGCCTTCATTTTATCGAACAGATGCCGGGGATTAGTTACGGTTCAGTGGATTTAGAGGACTGTCCTCTTCTGTGGATTTCCTTACCTGGTGAGCCCTGAGAAACCTCTGATAGGGCTGACTCTCAAAGGTCTCTGTCATTAGAGCTCTGAACCTTGGACAGTCTTTGCCTGGAGACTTCAGCAGCTTGAGAAAATCAAGAACAATTATGTGTTCATTTCACGCTTTTTTAAACAGTTTGCTGGCTTCAAAATAAATGTGAGTCTGTGTTTGTCTGTGCGTGGCTGCTGCATGAAAGGAAGTACACTGTATATGTGGATCAGCAGCCCACCTTGTCCTGGGCCCTGGGGACAGTGTGCACGGGTATAGGCCGCCACTGTAACTGGGGCATGATGGGAGCCGGACGTCTCATTGGAGGGAACATCCCAGCAAGGCATGCCTGGGCACTCATCAGAGTGCGGTCGTAGTCGGTGCTTCGTACGTACAACTGTTGAGAACGTAACATTAAAATGCACACATACGTCACCGGGTCTTCATTCATGCCACTGTATTTATTCCAAATGAGACAATCGGAATTAATTTACTTTTTATAGAAAATGGAATGCACTTTGAAACTCAGAAGAATTGCATTTGCATTTCTGAAGCTGAGATGCACATTCTTCTTTTTCCATTTCCTTTTAATAAAAATGCTAAATAAATGCACCCAGCAAAGAAGCAGTGTATCATGAGTGAGCTTTGCTCATCCTAAGTCAACCAAGGTCTTCCCTTAATATTGGGGAGAGTCAGAAGAGATCCAAATGAGAGGGAGGGGGCAAAAAAGATCCCTCTTACTGTGATCTATTCTGACATCAGCCTTCGCTCGTCTGTATCTCTCTGTCACCCAGTGTCAGGTTTCTGCACACAGTAAATCACGCTGATAAGGTTGGATGTTCCTGTGATGCCGAGAATGCTTCTTTTTCCCCCCATGCTTTTGTCAAATTAAAACAGACATGGCAGCACCGGGAAAGGTACGGTGCCAGTTGACTGAGACTTGGACGACAAATCACCAATGACAGGTACTGAGAAGAGTTGTTATTTTTAAGGTAATTGCGTGTTATTTAAGAGACAGGGAAGAGGACCGGAGGAAAGAACGAAGGGGCATGGGGGGGGAGTGGTTGGATAGAGGGAAGGAGAAAAAGAACGACATGTGAGTTCAAAGAAAACAGAGGCAGGAAAAAGAAATCACATCTCCATGATGACAGTGTGCTGAGCATGCAGCCTGGGGCACTCGGAACCAACATGCATGTTGCCAAATGTACAGTACATGCAGCCCAGGGGTGAGATTATCCCACATGTTACTGTATACTACAAGGCCATGACAGCATTATCACCAGCATGGGTCACGCTCATTAATTTAGTTTATGCTATTACAACCATTACAGATGATGAGTGGCCACACATGGGCTCGATTCCACATGTTAGAGGAAGGACGAGTGTGACGCAAGCATCAGGTGACTCTGAACCCAGAGCTCTCACAGGAGGTGTTAGTTAACCCAGATGAGAGGAAAACGAGATATTCACACACTGGATTGTATACACACCAACCTCTTTACTGTTGTAGTCCCCGCTCAGAAAGTTTCCATAACGCCTCCTTAGAAACCTGCCCAGTTCAAACTGTTGTTTCATTCCCAGCTGAAAGGAAAATTGGCAGTGCTGTTTGATCTTTTTGGTCTAAACTGGCCTTTTGATGCACATAACAAAAGTTGTAAAAAAAATTGACATATTTACATAAAATAACACATTTCACCTGCTCCTAAGGGGATGCACGGAACCAGAGAAAATACGTTTACTCGCTGTAAACTGGCTAATTCCATGAGAATAGAAAAATGCAATAGCAGAAATGAATCTAATCAAGAGTTCTTCTTCCAGTCTAAAGACCTGACTTCATCGTGAGCTGGTTTTAGCTTTATGCTAAATATACTGTCATCCTTACAGCTCTTATAGCTGCACCAATCTATATTTAGAATAGAATAGAATAGAATAGAATAGAATAGAATAGAATAGAATAGAATAGAATAGATTAGAATAGAATAGAATAGAATAGAATAGAATAGAATAGAATAGAAAGCCTTTATTGTCACTATATACAGTATAATGAGATTTGGGCAACTCCTCGCAGTGCAATAATTTAGAGATATGAAAGGTGCTGAGACGGATACTATAGTTAGATAAATAGATGTACTTTATTTATCCCAAACTGGGAAATTTAAATTACAGATTAAGTGAATTTCTTTTTCAATCTTGATGTTTTATTTCCATTTTCCAGACTAGAATAAGTGTAACCGTAGCATAAAAGAAAAGAAAAGATTTTGTAGTGCTATTATATATGTTGTTTGGATGTTGTAGTTTTCTATATTTTTGTTGTGTTTTATGAAATGTTGTCTCTCTGATTATTCTATTTTGTCCAGTGTTATTGTATTTTATACCTTAAGGCAATGTACTCCTATCCTTTCACCAACTCCTACAAGATTACTTGGTACAGGAAAACATAGATATAGACACACACGCACACACACACGCAAGCAAGCACGCACGCACACACACACACGCACGCACACACACAAACAGAGCAAAGGCATCTGGTACCTCAGTGAGTTGTCCAAAGCCCTGAGCCCACACCTCTTCCCCATGGGGATCTTTGGGATACGACTCAATTGGCGATCGATCACCATGCCGGAACACCTTAAAAGTTGCAACAGATTATGTCACATGGTTTCTAACTCCACTGCTGTGCCAGCCGTTACACTGTGTACTTAAGAGAAAATGTGCCACCTAGAGACAGACGTCAAAAATAGAAATCTGTGATCATGGACCACTGAGTCTTGTTTGGACTGGAGACAGAGGAGTCATTATAATGACGCCATCAAGACATAAATGCCGAAGCTGCTCTGTTCATATTATTGACTTGACTCACTTTCAGGTTGATTAAGTGAGACTGTGGACACGTGATTCACTTCCAAACTGCAAAAACAACCAAGTCACTGTTTTGAGTATCCTCACTTAGGTTGAACACAAACGAAAACGATTTACACAAAGATGAAATGAATTATCGATATCTACTTAAAATTTTATTTACAGTCAATTGAGTAACACAGATAACACGCATAATACTGAAACATTTAACTGCTGCACAAAAAGTAAAATATCTCTACTGGAGCAAACATGCTGTCAAATTATTGTGGGCTGTAAAATGAACTGCACAACCCACTAAAAACCACTTGTGAGAATCACAACAGCGGTATGTTTAAGTATTTAAGGTGCTAAAAGAATAAAGACACAAAACAAACATTGAGATATCATACAGTTGTTGTGTCCTAGGAAAAAGATTTGGGATTTTTGACTAAAGTCTGTAAAAGGTCTTTTATTGTATTGTTGAACTGTGGTGCAAAAGAAAGATATGCAAAGAGGTTTATGAATAAAGAGGTAACGTCTGGGGGAGTTTAGGCTCAACGTAATCCTTTGTGACACAAACGTGTAAATATAATAATGCTCACTGAGCATAAAAATGCTGAACAATCAAAAACTATGTGCAGTATTTTCGTTCCTACGTGATCTAAAGTGGCTTCCAGATGATGGTAAAACTCCAGCATTCAACAAATAAATTTTGTCAGTGAGGTTGTACAAACATCTTGAACGTGATTACACTAGCATAACTTTGTTCAAATAGCATCAGTAGTAATTATGTACATGGGAGATTACAATTGAGTAAACTTACAGCAACAACAAATTTCAGCACTCGACACTCAGTCACACAGACGGAGGAGAAAATGAATAAACAGACAAAACTTTTCAGGAGCCTCCACATCTTTTTGACTCTTAGATGACAATCTCCTTGACAGAGTTCCCCTGTTAAACACGTGGAAGAAATGTCAAAACAGACAGACAGAAGTTCATTAGAGGATAAATGTACAAATCAAGCGCATATACAATATATTTATATATAGTATATACTGTATATATATATATATATATACAGTATATACATAGTGTATATATATACTATATATATATACACACACACGTACATACATACATACATACATACATATACATATACGTATGTAAAAGGTTTTACTTCAGGTGACTCGAAAATGCATTGGTGCATTATAACAGATATAAGAATACATGATCAAAATGAGCACCTACCTCAGCAAACTTGTTCACACATTTTGCTGTTTCACTAAAAAGAGTTGGAGATGGAGGCAGACTGCTGTGCATCCCAAATCTTCGGTCATAACCAGTTTGATTTGCATGTTCCAATAAAAGAGGGAGCACTTTTAAAGTCCTCCTTCCTGACCTCTCCTCTCTCTCTCTCTCTCTCTCTCTCTCTCTCTCTCTCTCTCTCTCTCTCTCTCTCTCTCTTCTCTCTCTCTCTCTCTCTCTCTCTCTCTCTCTCTGTCTCTCTCTCTCTCTCTCTCTTACCTCCCCAGAGGGATTTCTGGTCCAAGTCTACTTCATCACCGACTGGATTCCAAATCATTGTCTCTGACCATCCCCCATTGTGCAGTGACAAGACCCCCCTTCGTGGCAAACATATTTGAGTCATCTTCTGATTTAAAGAACCTGTTTTGCCACTCAGTGTGGACAGTTCTACTTCAATACCACAGTCATAAGTCATATTGGAATAACAATACAACAATGAGATGGGCTATGTTAAGATCCTCCAACCACCTACCTTCTTCAATTTTACTCCTAAAGGCATAAACACACACACACACACACACACACACACACACACACACACACACACACACACACACACACACACACACACACACACACACACACACACTCACACACACACACACACACACACACACATATACTGTGGCCCAGGGCCACAAACATTCATTATAACTGGCTATGTCATCTGGTGTGGTTGTGGCCTCAAAATGATAGGGCCTGGAGTGTTTTCCCTGACTCGACACACGTGTAAGTATGTGTTACTATCAAAGCAGCTTTATGGGATACAACGGGATTAGTAAGTGTGAAGATAGAGCTATGCACTGTTGACATCATGTTTCATAAGTGATAAGATGTGATCTATCAAACGCAGTGCAGCATTTATACAGTGGGTTATGAAATGATCAAGACTTTTCTGTCATTAATCTGAAATAAAATGATATTCACTCATCAATTTTGTTAGTTTATACTGCATCTGGAGCAGCCATTGGAGGTTTTCACTTTTTCTCAAGAAGAGTAACAATGCCTTAATAAAGAAACACTCGTCCACAGCAATGAGGGAGATGGTTGCCAGACAATACATGAAAAATAAAGAAAATCAGAGTTTTCCAGCATGAGAGTATGGTGCAGTATGAAATGTCTTTTTGATGGGGTGTTTGCTTTGAACAATAATTTAGAAATGATTTCATCTCATGCTTTAAGAACAGGCCACGGTGTGACTGCTGTAAACAAGGAAAATTTATAAAACTATCTCCTTTTGAATTGTGTGTCAATTCATTCGGGTTTGGCACGTGTTGGTTCGAACTACTTTAAGACAGTCTATTTGGTATTCAGATGGAAATAGGAATATAAGAAATAAAACATTTCAATTTACTCTGCCTTCTGTCTATTTTTTCTTTCTCTCAGACTCTACAGCAATCCTCTCACTATCTGCCACAGATGCACACATGCTGTGTCGAGTAGCCAGCGCAGGTTTTCTTTGAAAAGTCATTCACCTGTACAAATGGGTCATTGAGTCCACCTGTTCTTATCTATAGAAAAAATCATATGCATACTCAAGAGTATGAGTGGAGAAAAAGAAGGTGGCCATACCGTATGGGACATACAAATGCATACAACCCAATATATGCACCATCCCACACTTATATGCTGTGGAATATGCTAAAGCCAATACACACTGGTTCATCGAAGGGTCAGTAAACAGACTCACAACTCTGCCTCTCTCTCTGTCACTCACACAAGCATAACACATACACACAACATCCATTTTCCTCTGTCTCGCTCTCTCTCTCTCTCTCTCTCTCTCTCTCTCTCTCTCTCTCTCTCTCTCTCTCTCTCTCTCTCTCTCTCTCTCTCTACCAAGTGGCTGTAGTGTTTTTGTCTTTGTTGAAATAATTGCAGTGATTTTCAAGACCGTTGTCATGGCAACACAGAGGTTGATGCACGTTGACAGAATCTGTTGCAGGGCGACCGAGAGACTGAAAATGGGAGATAAGAGGTGGGAGGAGAAGTGATGCATGTGTGCATCTGTGTGTGTGTGCGTGTGTGTGTGTATGTGTGTGTGCGTGCGTGCGTGCGTGTGTGTGTGTGTGTCTGTGTGTGTGTGTGTGTGTGTGTGTGTGAGTTTGTGTGTGTTTGCAAAGCATGGACGGTGATAGTGGGGTGGGGGGGGGGTTTTCGTGTGTTTCAGTCCATATGATGAATGGAGTTGATGAGCATTGTGGGACATCTTAGCCTGATAGAACGAGGGCCAAGATCAGGAATGAACAGTTATGAGTGTATTGTGAGCGAAGGATAGAGAGAGAGAGGGTGAGGGAAGCGAGCTGCTATTTTAGTCTGACCGTTGTCATGGAAACTGCAGCCTCACTACAAATGGAGACATCCAGAAACACATGGATTGTCAAACAAATGGCATGCATAGGGCCCAGAGTGAAGCTACGCCATGTCTGTGCGACACCGTGCAACCTCAGTCAAACACACCCATACTGGCACCCATGCCCCCCAATGGATAACAGGAGGGTGCGCTTCATCGTGCAAAGTGAATATCAATGGGAGGGTGGCTTTTAGAGAGTGAAGGTGGAGGAGGGGCACAAATGCTTGGAGTGAGGGGCTAAATGACAGGCGATGGTGTCCATTCAGGCAGCAAGTCACCGCCACTGGCGCGCCATCTTTTAATCAACAGTCTTTTCCACACTTCCTTTCCTCCTCTTGTCTCTGTCTATCCCTTCATTCTCTGTCTGTCTCCCATCCTCTCGCTCTTCCCCTCTGCCTACCTCACCCCCTGTGCGCTCTGAAGGACGGAGGTATTCCCACATTTCTCCGTTGCTATAGCAACACTGCAGCGAGAACAGGAAAGAGGGGACGCAGGCAGGGAGAGAAAGGGAGGAGGAAGAGGAGGAGGAGAAGGAGAGGATGGAGACGAGGGTAGTGATGGGGTAGCAAAGGAGGGAAGGGGTGTGGAAGTGGCCTAAGATGAGAACACTTTTGAACAGTGCTAATGCTAACGATAGCGGTGTGTTGGTGAATTCCCCTCTCGTCACATCATGTTGGGCACAGACTCACATGTCACTTTAAAATTTGCATAATTGCCAGTGCAATTCTTTTTGCTCTGTGTGCCTTTGATCACTGATATCCTCAACAAACTGGAGCTTCTTCACTAAGTCATTTCAAAATTCCAGTTGCTTCCTGTTACTTACTTGCACAGACTGTACTCCTACCTGGTGCATCTCTGTATAGTTACCCATTTGACGCTGAACTGCTGTGTTCTGTGGATGAATTGGATTATTGGAAAACAAGCAGGATATACTCAGGATCACCTCTCATGGGTGCATTTCATTGCAGAAAGGAGCTATCTAAGTTTCGGCACCTGGGTACTATGTGTAGAAATTTTTGTTGAAAATATTTGATAGTATGAGAAAGTCTGCTACTGCAATGAAACAAACATGGGAATGAGCATAAGTCCAACTCATAACCATGGAAACTAAAAAAAATGGAAACAACATTTCTGAATAGCAAAATGCACCATTTCAGTGTTCTGTTACCGTGTGGGGAATATTGTGGAAAAAATAGCCAATGATTTTTGAGTTATGCTCTGGAAAAAAGACGTAACGAACAGACGGAGAGAAAAAAACACTTCTATCCTCACTTTGTTCATGGAGGGTGATTATGTGAGCATAGTTTCCAATGATTTAATCAGTGCAAACCCATGCAAGTCAAATGATCCACTAGACAAGAAGATGTATCTATCTGGAATACCCACAGAAGCCGTTTCATATCGATGTCATCATCCTATTCATTCAAGACACAACACAATCTCATTATCTCTGCATATATATGATGAGGCCTTAGAACAAAGTAGTGTTGCATCAATTTCTCAACATGTAAAGATTTGTAGTTAGCCGCAAAGCTCATGTGGCCTGCAGAGGAAACGAGCATCCACATCCTCCATTTCCTCAACACTCATATCTATCTGGTGGACATTTATACAAAAAAAAACCTACATAAATTCATATCAGCTCAGG
Organism: Antennarius striatus; assembly: GCF_040054535.1. Taxonomy (NCBI): domain Eukaryota; kingdom Metazoa; phylum Chordata; class Actinopteri; order Lophiiformes; family Antennariidae; genus Antennarius; species Antennarius striatus. Next base: position 9,073,728 of record NC_090796.1, on the reverse strand, counting down.
CCGAACTGCACATCCCTTCATACAACATGCCACATGCACGTATGAACTTACAAGCTGTTCGGTATAGTCTGCTGCATGTCAACCGTCTCGCTGTCCTTTCCTTTCAATCAATAACTCATCTCTCGCAGTCGATATTGTTATCCCCCATGGGACAAAAATGTCCTTCTTTAGAACAGAAGGAGAATAAGCAAATAGGGAGGCAGGAGATGTAAGAAACTTTGTTCTGCTTTCATATGACAATATAAATAAAAGTAATAAAAAGATAAGGAAACCCATCTTTTTACCTTTCATCATTACTCAGGGTGGTCCTCGGAATTCAGCTGAGTACTTATACTTTATTACACTTCATTAAATATACTTAATTTAAGATACATAACTTTTTTTCTCGAATTATCAAAGAATTAAATGTGGTTATTTAGCTCCCAGCAAGTATAGTCATATACTTGCTGGGAGCTAGAACCAAAGATCAGCATCACTCTCACATCTTTACAGAATATGAAACTACAGCCATCAGTTGATTCACTTAACTTAGCATTAAAACTGGACGTGGAGGGAAATAATCTACGTCGGAAGTTAGTTAATTAGAATTAGTGCATTCTTATTTGTTTATTCTGTACAAAAATTGAAATATAAAAGCAGTAAGTTGTGATTTTATAAGGGAGGTGTGTGACAGACAGCCATTCCATTTTGGTTCCATATAGGAGAAAAAGCCATAAGTAGTCACTTTTATATTGTATAGAATAAGAGATAAAATTTTTACATTGTGAGTGCCTGTGATTGGATTTTGCTGCTCCTGAACCGATCAGGCTTTACTATTTCATTTTTTTTAAATGCTGCTGTTGCAGATTCATATTGACTATATAAACATGAGGCTTGTTGATCTTATTGATCAATCGTTCCCTAAAATGCTGCACGGTTGCTTTAGCAATCAGTGCCAGAGCTTAATTTGGGATTATAATTGAAGCATCAACAGACTAAGTAAAAGTCACTTCATAATTCACAGAGCCATAAAATGTAAAACCTGCCGCATTAACCAAGCTAAGTAAAACATTACTCCTATCTGCAGTTATGGTGAATCAATATTCCAGTAAGTGTAATAATCTAACAACAACATCAGCACAGTGTCTGAAAAGTGTATTTGTGTGTGGGAGTGCATGCACTGGGGAACAATTTGCTTCGTATCTTCCTCCAGTAATTACAACAGGAAGTGTTTGCTCATAATGTATGCTGGAAGGAAAATATTCATAGGACAGTGATTACTCTCCCAGCATAGGCCTGCAGTATAACAGGGAGCGTTGGTGAGACATTGGAAAAAGTTCTTTCTTTTTTTGTTATTTCTGGTAACGGAGAGACTTGAAGTATGAAGTATCCCGCTGCGCTCTATTTTTACAGTATCTCTCATTTTTAATTGAATCCAACATATTTTTGTGCTGCTGAGTGATTGTAGCAAATTGAAGTCTATGAATTAGTTAATCAGGCTAATTCCACCATAATTTACCGCACTTTCACATTCTCACTCTATTAAAAGTTTAAAATGTCTTAGTGTTACATACACAGTTACATGAATACATACATTTCATTTACTCTACTGGTTAGTTACTGATCTACTAGTTCCTGTTTCCATTAATTAATATACTTGTCACATACACAAACACACACACAGACACACGCACAGTATATCACCAGTATTTCAGCAGCATTTAGTGGAAAAAGAAGCACATTTTCCCACATGATGTCATGTCGCTCAGTTTGAGTGTTTTATCGTCAGAATCTACGAAAACCGTCAGCTGTTTACAAGCGTTCCTGAATGCCAAGACACAAAATGCATGTTCACCAAGTACGTTTGTGTATTCTCCCTCTGGATTATTCATAGAGATCTTTCGGTGTGGAAGAAAGCAATACTCCCCAATCAAAGGATCTGCTGCATGACTCTTAATGAAACAGGAAGAAGAGAGGGAATCTAAATATAGACTGAAACAAAAGCAAAGTATGCTCAGTACAGTGAGAGAAAGCCCTAGTGAGTTCATACATTCACCAACACAGTTCCAAGTAACAGCAGTTAAAAACTGAATCTTTAAACAAAGAGCAGACTTTAAATCAAAAGGATTTCCTTTTATCCATCTTATGCAAAATGAGTCCAACTGGGTCAACGTGATCTTTTTCTCATGCTTTCCATAATTCTTTTGGTTCTCAGTTGGAGCCAAGCCTACACACTCTGGTGTGGTCTATTCTAATATGAGCAATGCCTAAATAGGCCACAGAATTTGCTTTACACCACTGTAAAGATGCTCAAGCTCATTTTAAATACATGTAATGTCTGTGATGAAACAATAGGCTGCCACATTCTCACAGTTCCTTGATCGGTGACATTGCAGCTCCCAGACATCTCTGCCTCACATTAAAGTTTATGTTGTGTTAGCTTCCCCATAGACTCTGCAGTCTGTCTGAGGGCCAGGGGAGCAAGGGAATCCCTCGAGAAACACACAGCTGGGAGGTCATTGAATTTGAAGGAAAAAGACAGCAGAGAAAAAAAGGAGAGAATGAAGCATAGTTCGCAAAGATGCCACCATAAGCATTCGAAGGGAGCACTGCAAAACCAAGTCTTAAATCCACATTTTTACAATTGGGAGATTGTTTTGATAAACACTCTTTCTTCTGTTGGATATTTTTTGCTTCATGCTGTGAGGGTAGAAACATCTTGATGTTTTTGATTTCAGAGTGAGTCTACCCTGTACCATTATATTCATGAACACATCACAGAACACTCTAAGTGTATGTACATTTAAACATTTCTCTTTCATCTTTGGTGCATTTTAATATATTCTTTTCTGCTGCATACACTCAAAGCCCCCCACCCCCCGCCCCTTATTCCCCCATGAGCGGCACCCTTTTCAAATATAGCAAGAAAAAGGAAAATTCCCGTTCTCTGTCAGGATTCATTATACAGAATGTTTGCTCGCTAACTTAAGCTGAGAAACAGCAAAAAGCTGCGAAACACAGATATTAATAATCTACTTGAAAATTGGTCACCTCGGGGCACTTCACCGGAACACTGGGTTTGATATTGTTCTTTGCTTCGAGTTTCAGAAAACATTATGAGGTAATGACAAAGTACGGTGGCTGTCTTTTTCTATTGCTATTTCAGAATAAAGGCTTTTAATATTATGTCCAATAACTCTTTAGGGACTCAGATCTCTACAGGCTGGAGAAAAGACAAGCACAAGTATATTCATGAAAATGGCTTTGCATAGTGCCCCTGAAGACTTTTTAAAAAAAATATCTCTCCACCCAAACATTCATCTAAACATATCATTCAAATTCAATGTAATCGTTCATGGTTGCTTCATTAAGTTAATACATGAATCCCTCGAGGTTGTTATTTTTATAACGTGAGTTGGACAAGTGGAAACTTGCAAGTCTATACAATTTCACCTTACCTTGGGGTTGAAAGTAAATGTAAAAATATCAAATGTGGAGCATGCAAATGAAATGAAGCACATAATACCAAAGAGGAAATCACAATGTGTTCTTTCAATGATTTAAAGAAATAGTAATAAAGTACAAAGTAATTATGTGTCTTATGCATTTGTAACCAGTAAAAATGAATTACTGTAGTTTACCTCATCTGGAGTTGTAAGAAACATGACCCAGTTCCACTGAGTTGCTTTAAATCCTGACTTTCATGGGAGTCTTTAAATTTGCCAAAGGAATTTTTCTCCGTATTGTCACAAATTAAAAGCATATGCTAATAAAAAAAAAACATAAGGTAGGTTAATATGCAACTTTACTAATTTGTCATGATGGACCATTTGCTTTATTGAGGCAGTCACCATGTTGTGGTGATTACAGGATGTAGCTATGTTGTGTTGAATTTGTAATTGTACATCTACAGCAGCCTGTCTTAATCACTGGTCAAATCTTGTGTTGAATAATTCATGAAAAAATTATTCCTAAAAAATTATGAGCCTTCTTTCATTCCTGTTCATCAGTTACTGCATATTCTGCATGAAAACATTTGCTGTAATGTTGAAGGAGCCCACTGTGTGCACCTACACTAACTTGAAAATGTGTTTCCTGTCTCCTTGTTTAAGTATGTAAACCAAAAAAAATCACAAAACAAAAACAAAAAAATTTAAACACACTTCTTTCAGACATTTTTTTTTTCATTTTGTTTTATAAAATTTCACGCAATAACTTATTTGAAACATCATATTGTTAAACTTGTTAACTCATTTCTCATATAGTTAGTTGCGGTGCTCTGTAGGATGAAATCACAACAAAGAATGAGAGTGGTGTCTAATAGCGGAATAATTCCTTACAGCAGGTGCAAAACAGAAAACAGAAAAAGCAAAAAGAAATAATATACCTCTCAGTCATTGAATGACAGTCATTGAAGTGCAAGTACAGCACATGGTAATCTTGCTAATGTTGAAGAAATACCCTTCTGCCAGACTGTGTACCTGAATGAATGTGTGAAAACAGTACATGAAATGACAATACATATATATCCAAACTGATATCACACAGAGATACAACACCTGAAAATAAAAGAGAGAAAAAGAAAACAAAATGAATTTGTTTTTTTAATCATTTTGTATTTTAGTGATCTATTTTTTAGGCATAACACTACTCTTTCGCTCACTTTTTAAACAATTCCAAAAAAGACCCAAGTTACCTTAATTTAATTTTGTCAAACAGAAAAGCTTACCTTATAACAAACAAAAGGTCAGTCCCATTTTCTTGTCTTGCAATTTCATATCTCAGATATGAAAATTCATTTCAATAAGTTTTACCTCTAACAAACCAACAATCTTCTGGGCTGAAGCAATCACGGTAAGCCTCAGATTATATACATATACCAGTACTCAATCTATACCTGAATGAATCAATATAAATCAATGGAATACAGTGAGGCACAACTGCCCAATATGCATATAAATGCACATTCACCTTCCAATGTCAAGCTTGAGATCTTCTTTGAAAGGGGTCATATGTTAATATTTATTTCACAAGTGTGGAGTGAACCTGTTTTTATTGTATGAAATTCTATACAGTGGCATCCACTATACTAAGATGAACAAAGCGCCCTTGCATTTCCACTGCATGTTAATGATACTGATAACTCTGCTTGTTGCATATTATAGATCTCCAGAAGAATGAAAGGAACATTTCTGTGCTGATTAGGTGAGTCACCATCACAATTAAACACCGCTACAGTAGTGTGAATGTAAGACAATTTGTTCCACGGTTAACATGTAGGGATGTACCCTCACACACGGCACAAGGAGGCATCTAGTATGCTCTTTGAAATCCGACTGCAGAGCCACCAAATGTGGCACATCAAGGGAGAGGCCATATGTTGTCTTTTTATCCTTCATTCAGATTCTATTTGTGTCTCTGCGGAGCTGAAGTTGAACTCTGCCCAGTGGGTTGCAACACATTTACATTTTATGGTTTTGAGTGACATTCATGACCTGAAATACTAACACAGTTTTTGAAAAAGGCTGCTAGAGCTACTTGATCATCTTGCATATGGCAACATAAGGATAACCAGATCAATTTAAGACTTACAAGCTTAGCATTGAACATAGTCAAGAACCTTGATGATATGTTGATGATTCTATCTCAGGTACATTTATCTAGAAATAACTGGTTGCAGGTCCAGTTCTTGCTCAATTGCAACAAACATTTTATTTTTTTATTTTTTTTTGTTTTACAGCCTTTTATGAAAAAAGTAGTTTTCTGAATATATTTATTTTTTCAAGCCATTTCTAAACTACCATGAAAGAATAACCATGGATGAAGCTATGAAGGGCTAATTTGAGACAAAAGTTATTTGATGAAGAATAGAAGCAGCATGTTCTGTTATAAACACTCATTTCCCAAAACCAGTGGTGCCTGAGGAACGTCTACAACAGAGTGACTAAAAGACCATCTGAACATGTTAATAGAGCAGCCCGTCATTAGAGGCATGAGTAATGGCTGAGCCACAAACCATACATTCAATCCAGCTTTAACAGAGAGGCCTGCATAATGTCTCACTCTTTCCTTATGTGGTTGCCATATTGACCAGCCACAACCAATTATATGATTGATTTATTTCACACGTAATGATACATGGCTAGACAACTGTACACATTATATCAAACTAACAAAAATAAAGGAATACATTGGTGAAACGCAAGAAGCGTAAATGTCATTTAACATATGAAAGTTACACTGTAAAAATGTGGATCTTACAATTGGCAAACAACCAGACATTATTATTATTAATATACTGTACATTTCCATTCATTCCAATCATCTAATATGGATGTGTAATCCCTTCTTGAACGCTGTTGCAATTTGATGTCTTTATCATCATTATGACAGCAGTTATGGCATGATTACAATGACCATGAGCAAGGAGGTCATATCAAATTCCTGTCTAAAAGCAAATATCTGGCTACTGATCAGAGTCAAATAACACACGGTCAACACTTAATTTAACCATACAGGTCCTTGCATTTGATCACCTCTCTTTTGATGCTGGCATTTAAGTATCAGAATTGTCAATTCAAATATCAAGAAGCTGGCTTTTACAAAATACATAATACACTCTCAGAACACAAAAGTTTGTTATGATTTTTACTGAAGCAACAAAAAAGTCTGTCAAACAGAGATCTGCATTTACTGTTCTACAACCTAATTGGACTTCATGTCACAAAGCCAATTCAAAGATTCACAATGAGTGTTGCAATTGAGCCCTTATGTTTCTGAGAAGTAGCCAAACTTAAAACATGTATCATAACCAACCGTCACTATCACCACCCCTGATTATTCACAAAGAAACAAACTGTACCAGCTTATACACCCCAAAATATCTGTGTCTGCAATGATACATATTTAAATGAAAATATATTTATATAATTTGTGGATTTTTCACAGTAGTTTGTACTGCACTGTACCTTTTTGTCCATCTATTTATGCCTACATAATTGTCACCTTGAGGGAGTCTATTGAGTCACTTGAGAGAGAGAGAGTGTGGCTTGTGTTTTGTGTTGAAGAAGAATGTCTCTTGGGTGTTGTTCTGTGATATTTCAGGTCGTCGGTGTGGTGGGTGCTATTCATGTCTTTCATCTCTGCTGGCCAACACTGATTTGGGGACCGGTTGAAAGGCTAGTTTTCCCTATGAGAACACAGCTTGTAGATACTGCAAAAAACATTTGCTTTGGCACAGATTTACATTGTAGCAATGTCCATTCCTTGATCCCCATGGCCACGATCATTACTACAAACACAAGTGTCCATTGTGGTAATCCTTGGCTCAGTACACTGTCACTGCTAAGTCTATGTGTTTGTGCATTGCCATGTCAGTCTATCCTCTCCTGGTGTAATGTCAATGCACTCTAGTGTCTAATCATTCCACGCATGAACCCAACATCAATCCCCTCTCTGTCTCCGACTCTTACTCACTCTCTCTCTACCCTCTCGTTTTGCTTTAAATCTGAGTCTCTTGGACGTTTTCCTTTGAGTTCCCCTTGAAGAGAAGAGGCTCCATTTGGGGATTCTGGTTTTGGCCCATGAAACCCTTGATCGATCCATGTAAACCCATGGTAGGCATGGGGAGGGACATCGGCAGTGGTGGAGACATAGAATTGGGGTTGGTGTTGGTACCATTGCCTGATGAAGAGAGCAGATTAGATGTAGAGATTGGGACAGAGGTACAGGAGATTGGGATATCATGGCCTTGCTGGTTCTTGCTATTGTGGATCCCTCCTGGTCCCATCCCTTCGCTGCCAATACTAAGACCCATAACATTATTGTTGAAATGATGGGTCTTGTAGTAATGGTTGAGAGTGTCTGTGCGGCCAATATTGGGAAGGTTGACTATTTCTGGATGATGTATTCTTAGGGTTCCTTCCCCAACATTGCCAGAATTCATAGTTGAGCCACCCGAGATGCCACTCCCGGCGCCAGCTCCAATCTCATCTTCTACATTGACAATCTCAATGGCTCTTGCAGGACCATGATGCTTGTGTAGTTGGTGCTGCTTCCGGAGCTTATAGAACACAACCAACATTACAGCTGCCATAAAAGTGATGGCCACAAAGCAACCAATGATGATTTTAGTTGTTTTCATTACATCATCCAGGCCTGGAATGTTAGTCACATCTATTATGGAGACAGTCACTGCATTTTCAGTACCTCTGTTGGCTCGTGGAGACAATGAGGACAGAGAAGAAGCAGACGGTGATATAGTGATGCCAGGCCGGCCCTCTAACACCCCTCTTTGAACGGTGGGATTAGGAATATCTATGAAGGTCTCGTTAATGTACTGTCTTGCTGAGTTCTCCTCATCTCCTCTCACTGTCTCCACTGTTTCCACAGTGACAGTGGTGAAATAGCTGTAGCTGTTGCTGGGGTCAGAAGCAGATACATTGAGCACAGCAGTTGCAGTGGTGTTTCCGGCAGAATTGGTCACCATACAAGTGTACTGTCCAGTGTCCTGCACGGTCACATTTGTGAAATTCAGTGTTCCATCATGGAGCACTGAGATTCTCACTCTGTATGATCCGTGGGTCATAAGAGTGCCATTTGGAGTGAACCAGTTCACAGAGGTCATTGATGTTCCAGTACGACATTTCAGCTCGGCAGCCATGCCTTCAGTGACATTGAGGTCAGTTGGGGGCTCAACTATCACTGGGGCATAGCAGGTAAAGTGGCTCTGGTCAAGTTCGCCAATGTACTTTCCTTTTAGGCCGGGAGGTGCATGGCAGCGAGCACAGCATGTTGTGTTACTGGGAACTGTTTCTTTCAGCCACCAGCTGAGCCAAAGAACATCGCAGTTGCATACCCAAGGGTTGTGGTTGAGATGTACCCTCTCCAGCTGGTGCAAAGGGGTGAAGAGATCATGGGGCAGAGAATGCAGGGAGTTGTGTGAGAGGTTGAGCTCCTCCAAATTTTTGAGGTCATCAAAAGCATTACGTTCAATAACTGACACTCTGGAATGCATTAGCCACAGCTTGCGAAGTGACACTAGTCCTTGAAAAGATCCAGGCCTGACTATCCCCAGCTGGTTTCCTGACAGCTCCAGCTCCTCTAGTCGTACAAGAGGGGTGAGGTTAGGGATATCCTTCAAGCCACACATGCCAAGATTCAAGAAGCGCAAGTTGACAAGACCTTCAAAAGCAGCCTCTGAGATGAAATCCAGCTTTCTAAGTTCCCCAAGATCAAGACGACGTAAAGAGGGAACACGGTGAAAGGCAAATGCCGGTAGAGTCTCGATAGGGTTGTTTCGAAGCCATAGTTCCCTTAGCTTGCTGAGGTACTCAAAGGCTTGTGATGGTACCACCGTGAGACGGTTGTCAAAAAGTTCCAGTGTGTTGAGGTTAGGAAGGCCATTGAAAGCTCCCACTTCAATTTGCCGGATGTGGTTCTTGGAGAGCTGGAGGATTTCCAAATGCCGCAGGTGCTTAAATGTGTCAGACTTGATCATCTGATGTTGAAACACAAAACATGGGGACATGTTGTAACAACATAGGAATTAACTCTGTCATACTACAGTAATCCCTCGCGTATTCGCGCTTCAAGATGTCCGGCTTCAATACATTGTGGATTTTTAGTAGGTAGTCATGTGATATCATACGCGCACGCTATTGGCTGACAGCATCCGGTTGCTTTCCGAGACTCACGGAACGCAGCGCACCTCCGTCTATTAAAGAAATACTTAAAAGCACTGTGAACAGTATATAAGACTGTGGGAAAAGGTAATACAGATAGAAGGTGGTTTAATATCAGTATGGGGAGGGTTCATAAATGTTTAAATTACCGTAAATAATAGAATAGTTTGTCACTATACCACGGAATTTCGTTTCTTTGCGGGTGGTCCTGGAACGCCTTAACTGCGAGTAACAAGGGATTACTGTATACTAATTCAGTCTTAATGCATGGTTTGTTAATAGATGAAGGCATTTTTACCTGAATTGAGTTCTCCTGTAGATTGAGGTATCTTGTGTTCTCCGAAATACTTTCTGGGACTTGCTCTAAACTCTTTCTTGTACAGATGACACGGCTTGCCTGATTGGAGCAGGCACAGAGGGTGGGGCATGGGGGTGCTGCCTCTGTCAGCTGAGGTCCATGATTGTGAAACCACAACAAAAGCTGGACCAACCAGAGGAGGGGGGAAGGGGTACGGGGCCTGGTCACCATGACAAGACGCATGGCAACTGACTCATGACCCACCCCTATACCTATGATTTTAATAAGTCACCTCTAAAAAAGGGAATTCAACTGCTTATCTCAATATTCATATTGTTCGCTGTTATGCTTTATTTCTTTTTCGAGCAGTGACTTTAAGAGAACAATGCTGAAAATTATTTTTTATCAATAGGTTCCTTTTTTACTTTGCTCATGCTTCTTTAACTATCAACTATCTTTATCTTTTCAACATATTATTTTAGGGAACCCTGTAATTTTTGTTCCCAAATTATCAAAAAAAAAATCAAATTTGTGGGAGGAATTGCTTTTGAAAATGTTTCCTCTGTAGAGGCAGATGCTTCTCACTGTAGGAGGGAAGAGAGAAAAGGAGAGAGAGTATGGAAGTCAAGTTAATGCAGTTTAGATATGAGCCCTGCACATACATGTAATCCAAAGACTGAATTTAAATCTAAAAATATTACAATGTCCCAGCGTCAGAGTGTGTTACCAGCTGGATCAGGCTTTATTCTTTAAAGAGATTGTAGAGTAACAGGTAAGTCAGCTGCCATTTTCTTCACTGAACTTAACCTCTTGGTCATTGCCACAAATTTCTAAAGCCTCAAGCTAGACCACAACCACTGCAGCGGACACATTACGGTCATCATCTACTTTATGATGCTGGTATGCTCCTGGTCCCAAACATACTGATTGAAGTCTAGCGTTATACAGTATATTATAAAGAATGCACAATTGTTAAATGCAGACAGCATCCATCTAGAACAAAGGTTAATTTGGAGATTCATACATTCCATTATGAAGCAGCAGCAGCAATTTTGCAATTAAGATATGAATAAATAATTATTGACTCCTGAAATTTTTACTGCAATGCACATGATGTGGATAAGAAGCAACGCACATCGGGAAAAATTTTTTTCCAAACAATAAAGTTAATGAACCAGACAAGATGAGACTGTGAACAAAGATAAAAAGGTGGTGCAACATACTTGGTGGGTTTTGTGATACAGAAATGTGTATTCCTGTCTTTGGTTAAGAGAGTGACGTGTTTCTTTAAAAAGAAAAGGCTAAAATCATCAGCAGACAGGAAAGGCTGGTCTCTGACCAAATAGAAAGTGTTCCTTGTTTTCTCAGCCATTATGCTCATCAGAAAACAGTCACATGGCTTTGATTTTAGTTGGAATCAAATAGTACATTATTTAATGTCATGTATATAACCACTATTTATTTATATCAATAATTCAATATTTAACATCAGATAATCCTTAGATATTTTCCAAATATGTTTACTCTATAAAATGCACTGAAAGGTTCCATGGCAGGTCTTAGCATCTCCTCTCCTATGCAGCGACGATGCATACGCTCCTAGAAACACAGTTGCTGTGGCAACCTGCTCACTCACCATCTTGTGTTTTTACTGTCCAGTGCCCTATTCCACATCAGTGTGTTTAGGTGGGTTTGATGAACATTTGATATTCAAAACCAATTAGCAACACTTTAATTGACTCACATTTGACTTAATGCTTTTGGTTTATTCTTCTTCACGGCATTTGGTTTTGCAGCAGTTTCTTTAGATACCTTTGTGGAAAGACTGCTAAGTGCACGTTTTGCACAATAACATAACATATATGTTGGCATGGAAACCTGAGGACGCACAGCTGAACGTTAGTTTTCAATGTCTGAGGATGATATGATTAGATATCAGCCTTTCTTAAACATATAATGCTGAGAACTCTTAAAGCGGCTATTAAGAAAGCTCATAAGGGGGTTTATGCTAAAAATAGATTTTTCAGATGCTCTGCACATCTTTCCCTCTCGAACACACCACACACACACACACACACACACACACACACACACACACACACACACACACACACACACACACACACACACACACACACACACACACACACACACACACACACACACACACACACATCCATATATCTAAAATCACTAAAACTGTAATTGCCATAGATAAATAAAACTCCTCTGTCTCTGATATGTGAATGAAGGATTATGACCAGAAATCCGAAGGTTAAATTTTACTCTATGGTGGTTCATTGCAGCAATCTTGATTATTTTGTCCTCCAGCAGGTAATCATAAACCTTTCAATAATATAAATGAAGTTAAAAAAAAAAGTTCCAATCCAAAACAAGTTGGATTTTTGATTGAAAATTATTCAAGGAAACATCAAAACAAAACATTATTAATATACAGATGGTAAAATGATAAATCTCAAAACGGGGTATTTTTTCCATACACTGAGACTTTGCTATAACTGCTTATAAATGCTATTCATCCTTTTGAGCTTGAAAATATTAGTCAGTCATTTTAGAGGTTGTCTTGAAGGTTGTTGTTTTTAAAAAAAATAAAAAAGTATATAGAAGAACTGAGCAACTGTAATTGGCTAAAATAGTTCCTGAAATTGGTCATACATATATGAAATCGCTGTTTTTAATCTCTTAAATCTTTTGGCAGCTGTCAATGATAAGTTAACAGTTACCAGAATTTGCATCTGTTAACTGGATGCCTGTTGAGGTCTCCTTTCTTTAAGTTCTCTGCCAAATGAAAGCATAAGAACAGTATATAATGGTGCTGGTCTTTTCCCTCAGATTATTACATCAATGCTCATCTGAGAGCAACTTCCTTCACCACCAGTCTTCAATCCTCACTACTGTTCAAAATGTGTCTTCTTCAGATTCATATCACGGTTTAAACATTGCTTAAATTTTGTTTTTATCCAGCAAATTCTACTCACAGGTATTTCACCGTCTTGATCTTTCTCATGTCAGGAGCAGATTGCAAACGTGTTGAAATTGATTATTCGATCAGGCCTGAGAAAGCGCTCAGTTGTGAAAAGACAAATTAGCTGCAAGATGCTGACCAATTGCTGGAAAACCAAATCACATCATCGTAAACGCCTGATTGTATCAATGCCCTGCTCTCCACAAACAGAGTCGTTAAGGTTTATGAAAAGGCAAAAACGGTGGTGTTGCTTCCAATAAGCAGTCTGGGTTGTGGGATGTTTCCAGTAAGCCTCAACCAGGCCCAATTAGACCTCATGTATTGAGTCTAGATGAACACAAAGCGACACAGGTGTAGCATGGCCAACATCATTTGCTGTAACTATGACAACACTAGATTGATTCAGGACGTGGGAAACATGGTAGGATGGGACGCATTTCACTAGTATAGCATCAAGCAGCGCTTTTAAGTGGATAAAAATGAAGATTTGTTTCAAATATTTCCCAATTTTCTAAACAGATGTCAAATATCCTTTATTATTTCTCACAAATCAACTCATGACAAACACACCTGACTGTTTTCCCTGCAACCTCCAGCCTGCAACCTCTCCTCATTACATAGCCTCCAGCATAATATCTCCTACAATTCAACAGAATGGCCTTATTCATCTATGCAGCTGCGCTCACTACGGCGCACCTTCTCTGGAACGCAATTGAAATTCTGAATAGGCCTAATTCTGCACATGCTGCATTACAAAATGGCTTGCATCCATTCTCTCTTCAGGGTAATGACAACACGACTGTACCCAAAGATAGTCCACAGACCTAGTAACGTGAGGTTTTGTGAGACGCATACACTTAAATGAGGAACCAAGTTATTTTAATATATTTGTAAAGAGCATCGACGCTTTTTTTTTTTTTTTTTTTAAAAACTTGCATCGATGCTGGCTGTGACCTACCGTTCGCTCATATCTATTATTTGCTTCAATTGCAGTGCATTTGTGCATCCTTTGCGCGTTTTCTTATTCCATCCACGTCAATCTAAGAAGTAGGCAGTAAATGCAATAATGTCAGCCTCTACCTGTACGACCGACATACACATACCTTGGATGTTTCAATGGCTGCGGCGTTAGGTCGACGTTTTCTCTCCCCCTCGTTCCTTCTTCCGATCGTCAGTTTTCCCAACCTCGTTTTTATGTCTCCTTTTCTCTTCCTCTAAATTGATTCGCTTGTTTCCACAGCTGTGTGCTGGCTCTTGTTCTTGAAGGCTATTCCGCAGCGCCAACGCAACGCGGGGGGCTACAGCGATGGCAGGCGAAAGATGAACAATCCACGCACACATGGAAAACCAGAGATTAGATTAAGGGGGTGGAAAAAAAAAAGATATAATATCATTACGTTAAGGTAAAGGATCTGGGGCGAGCGTATCCATGCGCCTTATCATCCTTGGAGAGGAACGCAGGCAGCAAAACGCGACGGCGCCCGGTGGGCAGAGCATTTTGCGTCTAGTATGAGCGTCTCTTTACGCAGATTCCGTATATTACAACCTGAATCTCACTAAAACAGTATCAATGCAATATATGATGGGTCAAACCATACGTGCGCATTTTGGATGATTTAACACTTTAAACCACATTGTTGATTATTCCCAGAGTCGTTACTGTTTTTAGTTTGTGATTTAATGATAAGGCACTTCTATATAATTAGTAGTCTTATCTATTAATGTGACTCAGCAGCACTGATTGAGCAGGAGAATAAAATAAAGAGTCAGTCTGCTTCTGGTAATTCTGTGAATTTTCAAATCTATTCAGCTTTAATCACCATTTAATAGACACCTGTTTACTGACGAAAACCCAAACGCCTGCATAAAGAAACTTTTCTGGTCCACTGAGACTTGAAGTGTTTTGCCGGCCTGCTAATATTATAATAAATGTCCAGTGCTAGCACATGCATTTACTACTGGCAAGCTAAGATTAAATCTAGAAAACTAATGAGGTCTTGTTTCTGCAGGCTTTGCATGTAGGTATTTTTTACCCCCTTCCTCCTCTTCCTCAGTAGTGGATTTAAAGCTACATATAAGAAGCCACCACTGTTATTTACTATCAGCATCCAGGCTTGGACAGCAAAATTCTCTGCAGCCTCGTGAAGTTTGTGATGTTTTGGATCATGAACTCTGGAAATGTGCACATCAAGTGATTTGTAAGCAGATTCCAAGGTTTACCATGGCCACTTCATTGGTGATTAGGAAATTGAAAAGAATACCAGCAAGTTATAGCCAATAAAGGTTTAAGCCAGTAAAGACACCAGCATCCCCCTCTAAGTGGCCTTTCTGTATTGATCTCTGTCATGTGTTGGTCCACATGTGTCAAGTGCTTCAGCTCCCATTGTCCTTCTGCACACCACAGCAGGTTGGGAGCACTTCTTCTGGATAAAACTAGTGGGAAATAAGGGAAGCAGCTGCTTCCACAGCCAAATGTTTTTAGGGAAAAATAAATATCAAAGCATCTTTGCTCTGTCTCAGCTCACACTAAAGGTCAAAGGACAGAAAAGGCCAGTTATGCTTCAGAAAGACCCCCAAGATATATACTCCCCTCTCCATCTCTCTCCTTCCTTCTGTCCCTCACCCCCTCCCTCTGGTTTTCTCCTCCTCTCTGTATGCCGTAGTGAGCATTGTTCATGACCACTAGCTTTTGCTGAAAGCTGCACAGCAATGAGGTCTCTGTGCCTTTTGCCTCTCTCTTGCTCTCCCCTCCCCCTCTTCTGCCTCTCCCCCTTGCTCCCTGATTCTCTCCCACCCATCTACCTCTCCCTCTCTTTCTCCCTCTATCTCACTCCCTCTATTAGATTTCCAGTCACACAGTGGTGCAGAGGATATTCCTCCTTTCCTTCTTCCTCCCTCTTCCCTCATTCCCTATCGCTCACGCTGAAATCTTAGCCCACATCTAGTTTCTCGCCAGACTCTGGCTGCCTTTCAGCTGCCACTCTCATCGTCTCCTCTCTGCGTACATCTTTTTGCCTTCCAACCCCCGCGCTATTTAAAATGATTCCAGGCTAGCCGTGCCAATCCCACCCTGAGCCTCAGCTCTCCTTCCTCCACCCTGTTTCCACTCTATGTCCTCACTGTGTCATTGCACATTGAATCTGATATCCCCCTTCTGTGTGCACGTATGGTGTGTGTGTGCGTGCGGTGTGTGTGTGTGTGTGTGTGTGTGTGTGTGTGTGTGTGTGTGTGTGTGTGCCAATGGAGTGGAGGGAGGGAGTGGGACATGCACTTGTGCACAGTAAACGAACAAACACTCATTGCTGTATTGCTTGTGTCATCAGTACAGGAATGCTCCTGGAGTAGAAATACAGCAGAGGGAGTTAATCCTGCTATCCAGAGGACGAGAGCATGGCATTTCCAATACAGCCCAAAACCCCATAAACTCTTAATGCTGTGTTAGGAGCCACAGGGGAGGAGAAGGGAATGGCAATGAGGATTTGGCAGCAACATGCTCGTGCCAAGACATATGTGGCATGCTGATAGCACTATAGAAGTGCAGCTCACACAGAGAGGAGGATTTGGAGGAGTTCTGATACATATCCATCACTTCCATCATTTCAGAGCACTAGCCACAGGCCTCACTGCTCTGGAAGTGGATGGTGGAGTGATTGCGTGCAGTTCAAAGCAAAGATTAAGAATATGGGTAATTCTTGTAGCAGTAGTGTTGATGTCTGATTCTGGGTGAGGAGCTTTAGTGATCTCTCTGATGGCCCCGGGCATCCAATAGGGATTGTCAGCAAAGTGATATTTTTGTTGTATATTTTTAGAAATATAACAAAGTAGTTTGAATTTTCATCATTGCCATCTGTGCGACAAAATAAGAGAGACACAAGGAAGAGCTGCAAGTTATTCATGGTGACATACCTCTTTGGTGTGTGTGTGCGTGCATGTGATTGCATGTCTTAGAGAGACAGAGAAAATAGAGAGAGAAATCCTAGTGTCACAGTATCTTAGCAACTGCCTCCATCTCCTTGGAGACAAGAACTGACATCATTTCCTGCCTGTGAGAACTCACTTTTGGTTTGTCCATGGTGTGTTTGTGTGAGGGCATTTGTGTATCTGTTTGTTTGCATGTTGGTGTGTATCTTCGTTCATATGCAGATGTGGGCCTGCAGCATGTGCACTGATGCAAATGGGATGTATTCTAATGTTTGAGCCAGTATGTGTTCAAGAATGTTATTATTTTTGGCCACAAAGGGATTATAAAAGTTATTTTTTACAGAATCCCAGATTTATACTTGACACACACAATCACACACCCGTGTGTGTGTGCATGTGTGTCTGTGCGTATAATACACGTGTGTGTTTATAATATATATATATATATATATATATATATATATATATATATATATATATATATATATATATATGTGTGTGTGAATTTGTCATATCAAAGGCTGTTTTTGTCTTTATTTTTTACTGTGAAATGCATTTCTTTAAAATCTTTTTTCTAAACGTACATATACATTTTCCCATTTTATTACTGACAAAGTTTTTTCAAAGCCAAGGTTCTGAATGCTGTAACTTGACGTGTGTCAGCCATGAACTCCAGTATTAGTCCTCTGTTCATTTGGAACCAAACAACCTCCGTCCTTCAAGATGGATAAAACGTGGTGTTTGACTGTCATCTAGTGAGAAAGGAAGTGTACTGCAGGCAGAAATGTGATCTTCTAAATTAAAAACATCCCTCTGTCCACTATGAACTTGAATCAAACAGGGTTTAAACGCGACATCCCAGCTGGCATTGGGTGAGAAGTGGGATACACCCTAGGTAGGTAGCCTGTTAATCACAGGGCTGATCCTTAATGAACAAATAACTATTCAGGTGCATTTGTGAGTCACTAATTCATCTATGTTACATAGGTTAGGATAGAAGGAAAAAGCTGGAACACCCGTGGGTGTAATTTCCAAAGTCCTACAGCCCACTTCATGTGAGCTGACCGATCTGCCCCAGACAGTACAACATGTTTAGCTAAACTGTTCATGCTCAGATTTTTCTTTATAACATATTTTACACTCACAAAAAAGAAGCAAAAACACACTATTAAAATCAAGTCCAGCGTCCTTCATGTTACATGTAAATGAATCCACTGATAAGTGCACTGGAAACTTTAGGGTACTCGTGAAGGTTAGAAGTTCCCCTTTGGATTAAGATACAAAAATGTCAGGCTGCATATGAAATATGGGGATTACATTTGTAATGTAGGATTATTAACACAGAAGTATTGTTTATAATCACAAATTCCCTCGAGGATCTGTTCATTCACCTGGCTGGAGTCATCTTTCAGAATTGGATATACCCAATGGGCACACAGTCACCTAACAGTTTATTAACCTTGACAAAACAACTGATGAATGCTCAGTAGTATACTTTCAGTTGCAAGTATTGTAATAATATTTATTTGTGTGTTTATTTATTTATTTAGCAGGAGTAATTCAGAAGCTTTTAAGTGCACCAACAAATTCAACACTGAAATCAACCAACAAAATAAAAATGATTCCAATGAGGGATCTATGTTCAATATAACTACATTAGAAGAGAATAAATCAACTGATCAGACTGATTGATCCTATCCCACCCTGACTTAAATTCTCAAAAAAGTAAAGCAACCCTGTCCGCGGTCCCAAGAACATCCAAAGACGTTCATCCTTCCTGTGGCAGGAACAGTTCAAGAAACCCACATTCTTGTTGAATCCACAACAGAATCTCCAAAGTAAACCCCACTTTTTAGATCATCTGGTCATCTTCCAGGTCCAATGCTTCTCATCCACCATGAGGGGCCCAGGCAAAGCTCTGGCTAATTGTGGACTTGGCTGTTTTATATGTGTGCACATCTTTTCCATTACATAAACTTCCTTGTCCCACATCCTGATCTGATGTCCTGAATCGTCAACATGACCTTTACAATTGATAAATCATAAACACACGAGTAACATGACATCCACCTTTTCTAAAGACAATGGTTTTCTACTTCTGTGAAAGACGGTACTTAAATAATTATAATGAATAATTATGTAACAAGAATGTATCTCCTAGTTAGAGAGAGAATAATGATGATATAATAATGATTTAATGTTAAAATATTAAAATCGTCTGCCGTTTGTGACCAGTGCACAGAAGGGATGGTTATCATACAGCTTAGTATCATGTAAACGTTAACAATTGTGCCAAAGACACAAAATGGAAAACAATATGATTACATCTAGCCTAATACAGGAAAGAGTAAATTTTTTCATTCATTAATTCATTCATTTTCTTGACTGCTTCTTCTGTGTCACAGGGATTGCTGGAGCCTAAGCTGCATGTTTTTTGGAAGTGGGAGGAAACCAGAGAACCTGGAGAAAACCGGAGAACATACAAACTCCACATAGAAAAGATTCAAACCTCTAAACCTTCTAACTGTAAAGCGACATCGCTACCCACTGTGCCACCAAGCCAGCCAGAGGACATTTAATTTTATAAATTTAGTGTTCAAATTTAGTCAGCAGACAAAGAGTCAGACGATCACACAGATCAGGTTTCAAAAAATATCCTTGAGGAATCAGCATCCGACAGTGACATGAAGCTTCTGCAGGATGAGCACACACAGTAAAGCACACACACCTTCATTCAGGTGTCGTCAGTCAAATGAGAGCAAAGGAAACAATGTCACTGTGGATTTGTTGGCATACTAGTGCCTGTAATTAGCAACCATTCATCATTCCTGGTCTTGTTTAGGCTTTCCTCGTAAAATAATTTATTTTGCACCAATAGGGACTCTTTCTTCTCGTCTGCCACAAATGTACAGGACATTGGTGCACATACAGTAAATAGCTCCCAAACCAGAATATTGCAGTGACCAGAAGAGGAAGAGTCTGATGAATGACATCACGATCAATGTAGCTGTTCTCCTGGTTTCACGGGACCTATTGCACACAATAAGGTGACAACAGAACGCCTGGCTCTTCAGTCAGAAGCTGTCGCTGTAAAGGAAACGACTGAGTTTACAGAAGTCAGAGAACGCATGTCGCAGAATTATTTTATTTTAGGTTTTGAAAGCAGGTGTTCACTTATTATAGTGTAGTGAGTTTATTGGT
This sequence comes from Antennarius striatus, assembly GCF_040054535.1. Lineage (NCBI taxonomy): Eukaryota > Metazoa > Chordata > Actinopteri > Lophiiformes > Antennariidae > Antennarius > Antennarius striatus. The sequence goes on along the minus strand of NC_090796.1, from coordinate 9,053,660 downwards.
TTGAAGTCAACAAACTTTGCTGAATGAATGCAGTCAGCGAAGTTCTGAAAATATCTGAACATCATGGTAATGAAAAGGCAGGATACAGAGTTTTATGTTCATAACTGTGAAAAACATGAAAAAGATTTCAGAACCCCTGGTATAATTATTAGTGTGACAAAATGCTATGTCAATCAACACAGCTGTAGCGTTATCATTTCATATCTCACAAATGTTCCTTTAGATGTAGACAGTGTGGACCACATTCCACTAACGCTCAATGGGAAGGTTGTCAGACAGAATCTAGAATGATCATCTAAAAAATGATTTCTTGTATACAGTATAAACGATCACACTGTAGTCAAGCATCACCACCAACCACAGTGCAGTTAAATAATTAAATAGTTCTCTTGAATGCTCCTCTTCATTCTCTTCAGTCCAACAAAAGAATCAGAGGAATCAAATCTTGTTTTCTTACTCCCTTCATCTTTCCAATCTTTTTGAGTTTTTAAAAGTTGGAAATGAAAACATTTTTAGATCCAACTGTGAAAGAGAAAAGAAAGTTCTAAATCATACTACTACTGTTCAGACAACACAGAAAAGACATCTAGATGATGATTCCTAAAAAGAAGTTAACAGAAAATGTGTTTCAATTTATCCAATATTCAAGTACTTTTCAAATTGAACTGATTAAATTTGATGATCTAAAGTTCCATCGCTCCAGTGAAAATAAACCTAAAGCATACCTATAACCCACAATTTCAAATGACCAATTTATCACTTTTATTAAAATAAACAGATAAATAACAGATTGGACAGGATCCATGACTACATGCAGCATTAAGTGGTAAAAAAGCAGGTCCGCATGCTTTTACACAACTGGTATTAAATAACACATGTTCTTTTTACCATCTGTTTCCATTGTAGACAATAAAACAATACAATTTAAAATCCCCATATATCGTGACTTCAAAACTTTCAAACAATTTTAATCAAAAATATAATAGTTGGAAAATAGTTGATTTCAAGCAATAAAAAGGATGTGGTTACCTCTTTGCAGATCATCTTGATCGCCCTGTCATTCTGGGAGCATGACAGAAGTCCTTTGGTATGAAACAGACAGTCCACAAGCAGCCTGAGTCCGATCTGTTCTCTGTGGTTTGGCACAGCATAGTTTTTCTTAAAAGTGTGATGCATTGCCACCATGATGACCTTCTGATGATCGGAATCTTTTAATAAAAACAGGAAAAGCATGTTAAAATTTGTATCTAAAATACAAAGCAGTATGTTTACCTGCAGTTAGGTGTCTGCGTGTCAACCTTCAACGGCGGATAATGCTGCAACGATGTCGCTCTCAAACCGACTGGCAATGGGACAGAAGACGATGATCGCTTCACTTAGTTCAGGTGAGTGCACCACTTCTGCACCTTTTTTGATGAGCTTTGTGATAATGTCGTTGTGAGAGTTCAAAGTGTTTCCGGCTACACAGGTGAAAATTTTCATTTTTCCTGAAAACACACAAATTTGGTTCATTTAACCATTATTTTGACTTTGGGGAAATTCTCAACAGGTCAAAGAACATACTATACATGATTTGATTTTTTTCATCACGTCTGACACGTTCCATTGAAGAGACCCAGAGTGAGTTTTCATAGATTTCATGTCTGTACTGCTGACAGGCCATTTTACACAGTTTTCCATATTCTCAATTTTTAAAAAAAAAAACTATCATTGAATGTTCAACAGACATTATTTGAGGTTTAATTATCTCTGACTTACTTGTTTTATGTGAAATTATCTTTATTTATCGTTTTCTATTTAACAAAGGGGTGTGCCTTAGTTTATAGATAAGTACAGAACTTTAATTTCTCGAAGGGAACATTTTTACAAATACAGCAACGCCTTTGTTGAATTAAGGAGGTAAACTTTAGACACAGAGATTAATTTATATTTTCCACATCATCAACAACTTATCCAATAATCCACACTGACCAAACTAGGTTCTGAAAGAACGTAAAACAGACAATGGTATAACTTGACACATAAAAAACAATCCCCACAGACGGAAAACTCATCTTATGCTACACCACATATAAAGACAGAAATACTGCAGAGATATTAGTTACAATCCCAGTTAACCTCGGCTATATGACAGTAAATGCTGCTTACATAGTCAGACTAATATTGTCATATACAACAGCATTATGTAGGCCTACATGTAGGTTGTATTATGACGCCTTTATATTTTAGACTTAGCGAATTGAATATTTCCCTTGAAGTGAAAAGCAACACATGATTATTGTTAGAGTTTTTCCTGATTTTCACAAGAAGCTTAAATTTGAATTATATATATTTATATACTTAACTCACCTTTAATAGTCGTTTAGTTTTCGTGTAGCTGTTTTTCCGTAACGAATGTCCAGGATCGGAGCGATTTTACTTTCACTTTCACTTTCTTTGAATTGAAACGACACACTGAGGGTGCGTTACCTCCATCTGACCGATGGGTGTCAGTATTGTAACGTTATTGAGCAGCACAGCGCTGATGACATGAAGTTAGCGTTATTCTAATCAACATCTTGAGGATTAACACAACGAAATGTTTATTTTAATGTGCTTTTTCTAGTTGAAATATTAATAGAATACCAGCTTTTGGAGAATTCTGAGAAGGAACAACTTGAAAATAGTGTGTAAGGTTTTAGAGTAGACAAGAAAATAACAGTCATTGTCTACTGCCCTATACCCCTGTGATTGACACAAAGTCAGGGTTTATTCTACTTAGTGCGTCACTATAGCCATGGCTTTCGCAGACCATTGAATTGCCTGAGGTTAGGAATAAATCATCCCTTTGAGTAGCCTCTCTCTATCCACATTCATAATAATACTGAAATTATAGACATACATACACCTGTATATCCCAGTGATTATATATTTGTAACTAGAAAAAGCTGTGCATGCTGTTTAACAGGGGCGTGTAAGCTGTATCTGTGGGAATGATTCTTCATCTATCAGATGTACATTTATCTGGATCATCTTTGTCTTAACAGAGTCGGGAGAAGACCTAACCCTGACAAATGAGCAATGCTGCTGGTCAGTGTCCAGAATTTACTGATTGGTTTTCAAAAAGGACCAACAACATCAAGCAAAACATGTTTTGCTTTCACAGGAACATAGTTCAAATATTTAGTTTGGTCATGTTAGCTTTTACATCCGTGTCAGTGTTTGTGTGTTGGTCCGGCTGTCCGGCCGTCCATCCACCAAATACCTTCACAACCATGCAGATAGAAAGATGGAAGAAAAGCACATTACTCTGGCAGTAAAGGGGATGGAAATGAGAGGATGACTTTGACCTTGAGAAAACTAGGTCAAGGTCAAATTTCAACTTCGGTACATTTTTTGCACGTATCTCAGGAACAGGATAAGATAGAAAAATTAAACAAAATGTATTATATTAAGGGAGGCAAGGGGATGAAAATTAGATCACAACGTTGTCCTTGAAAAACTAAGTCGAGGTCAAATACTCACTTTTATACCTTTTTAGATATGCATCTCTGAAACATGATGACATATAATCACAAAACAAAACAAAAACATTTTCAGAAAGCCAGAGGCACAAAAATGTGTAGGTAAGGGTAAAATTTTGAATTCAGGGGTGTCGCGGGATGTTGCAGTCTCTGACTGCTTTGTCGTTTTCTTGGCATTTATTGCTGGAATTTTAAAAAAAATCCTCCATATGGTGTTTCCAATAATAAAGCTTCTTTTTTCTGTGAAAATGACACTGAAATGTTTTCCCCAGGCTGTTCTCCTGTCATAGTGTGTTAGTCTAAAAAGAATAAAACTTTATTCTGAAATTTAAAATAATGTATATTTTATATATGTACATTCTATAAATTAAATAGGGATAAAAGTATTTTTGGCAAATTTTATTTTTAAAGCTGCATACTCAGAGGTAAATATAATATTTAATTCTTGAATCCTATCATTAAGCTTTGTAGGTCTCCCATACACAAAGTTTGATTTACCTGCCTTCTTCCTGAGGAAAAATCTTATTTGCTCGACGGATTGCTGAGCTGGCCTCTCTGACCAGCCCCTATAAATCATTCTTTAATCAGAGGCTTCTGAGATTGGGTGCAGATACTCTTGGGAGCACCCCTGTGACATCTCAACTCCTCCCCATGCATCTCTGACGTCTTCAGAGTTTGTATCCTCCTCTGTTTCCTCTTCTGGCTTGTCTGCATTTGCATCATTCATCAGCAAAATAAGAGAAATGACCCGCTCTGCACACTTTGTTCAAAACAGACACCCCAACACTTCTTCTGGCTGCAAGTGAGTGATGCCAAACAAGAGAATGCAGGTCAGGGCTGGATCATTAATACAGTGAGGTGCTGCAGCACAACCCTCCGGTTGCTGCTGTGATTTTGGCTGGTTTACGTGTTACAGAAAAACCCTTGAGCTCATGGCATAAGAGGTTCACCTGAACTGCAGACACCGCTTCAAGGTACAGTGTGTCTTTGTGTTAAAACACAGACTTTCATTATTTATTGGAGTATCGGTATTACTGTTCTGAAGTTCAAAGCTTATTTTGGAACCTTTGAAACCGATCCCACCACAAGGCCCTTTAACATACTATTCTACAGCAGAGCCTTTGATCATATCACATGATCTCCATGAGTAGATGGAGTTTGCCCAGCTGTCATTAAATCAAAAATATTGTGAATATTCAAATTTAAGAACTAAATACAATCCTATACAATTTAATTGTTTTCTTAGAGGTGGAATGGTGGAGGAGTGGGTAGCGCTGTCGCCTCATGGCTGGAAGGTTCTGGGTTTGAGTTCTTTCTATGCTGAGGTTGTATGTTGTCCCCGTGTCTGCGTGAATTCTCTCCGGGTTCTCTGGTTTCCTCCCACCTCCAAAAAACATCATTCCTTAGTGTGATTGTGTGCATGAGTGGTTGTTTGTCTTTTGTGTGGCTCCACGGTTCACCAGCATCACACTCAGAATGTCCCCCACCTCTCACCTGTAAGCCACCTGGGATAGGCTCCAGCAACCCCCATGACCCACAGAAGAGGCAGACAAGAAGATGAATGAATGAATGAATGCTTTCTTAGATCTAAAACGCTTTTTTTAAATGTGTGTTTTAAGAACTGAGTCTGTCTTAAACAAAGCCAAGCTGACAGCTCCTTAACACTGGATATGAAGAAAAAACAAATTTACATTAATTAGTGAGAAAGTCACACAAACAGAGAAAGTAGGCTCCCTGCTTGCTATTGTTTTAAGAATAAAAATATAATTAATAACTGAACCGTACTTTGATTCCCCTTGTCTTTTTTTCTTTTCATTGTTGTTTTTAGTGCTTTTATCATTATGTATCTTTCTTTTAAACCTCAAAAAGTGAAGAAAAACACTCACATTGGTTAAGACAGACTACTTTGGAGGCTCTTGTTGTGGTAATTAAATCAGTGCTCACAAGCTGAACCAAACTTAGGATTTCTATTTTGTTTGTATGTGTTATTTCATATTTCTCAGTCACATGCAAACTCACTAATATTTAACACAGACTCTCACCTTTGCTGTGAAAATATTCCCAAAAGGGGGGAGCATTCACTGTACCAACCTTATATCTTCACAATGGAGCAGTCGTGCTTCAGGCTACAACAGAAAAACCAGTTTGGTCAGAAGTTAAGTCAGACCAGTAAGAGAGAGACATGAATTTATTTTAAATGCTCTGACGTCACCATTCAGAGGTTTGGAGCTGTCAGAGAGCGCACAGCTTCTCAGTAGTGCGCAATGATGGCCATGGAGAAGGGAGGATGTCATTTCCGAACTGTGCGCACCGACTGCGGAGATGGAGCGCACCGTGTTGAAATGTTCTGCGTCGAAGTGATGGAAGTGTTGACGATAAACTAATGTTAAGCGCTGAAGAAATTTTTTTCACTGCTCTGGAGACGACGGACAGTTCAAAAACTAACGCGTAAAACCAATCGTGAGGACGGAACGTTAAAAAGTCAATCGGGGAAAACCATGCACTGTGCATATCCATGGAGAGATGGCATACGTGCTTCTTGGTCGACTTCTTCCCTTCTCTCACAGGCTCACAAGAACATCTATTTGTTTGTTATCTCTTTTCCTTTCATATCTGTGCTACTGTGCGCTATTCCCCACCTACACTATCATGCAAAACTCAGGTGATCCGACGCCCGGCTGTCAGCGCGTCCCGGCTGATCGGAAATCCCTGTCGTGCGTTCTGCCTTTGAACGTCAGACCGAGCGTTGTTGAGACGTCGCGCCTGAAAACCGACCAAAGACCCCCTTGGTCCGCTCAGCAGGAACGACACTTCGCCAGGAACGACACACCCAGTCCCCCCGTGAGTAATTTAAAGTTTGGGAATAAAAAGTTACCGAATGCCATCATCGTTGGTGTGAAAAAAGGAGGGACTAGAGCGGTTCTGGAGTTCATAAGAATTCATCCCGACGTGCGTGCGGCTGGAACAGAGACGCACTTCTTCGACAGGAACTATGATAGAGGGCTGGAGTGGTACAGGTAAGGACATGTCTCACCTGCACAGGTGCGCCTTCACCAACCTACGAATAATCTTAACTCCATTAGGTTATAAGTAGAAAACATAAGAAGGAATGCTGTTTAAAATAATTACGAATGTTAAGAGTTGGACCTGAACCACATCAGCGGCACCTGACTGAAGACCAGTAAGACATCCTTATGATATAAATGTCTCTAAATGTCTTTGGTAGGAGTCTTTGGACATTCAAGGCTTATTATAAATTGTGTTTATCTTACTATAATTTGTGTTTGTTTACGTTTGTTAAAAAAAGATTAGTAGTACAATGAAAAGAAAAAGCTGAAACAAATAGTGGCGTTTCTGTTATTTCAGCACTGAAAAGTAAACCCACTTTTAGAGCTAAACCTGCTTTTTCTGTGGAAAATTTGTTTTTTTTTTTGTGCGTGATGAAGTGTTCACACTTCTTTCTTTTTTTTTTGGTACCTCTTTGTGTGGATTGTTTTCTTAGAGGTAAACGTTCCGGATAGATGGTTATTCTGCAGTTTCTACAAAAAAAAAAATCCATTATTACATGAAACTTTAAAGGCCTTAGCTCCTTTTTCAACGCCAGAACAGTGACTCTAATTTTTGATGTATTACTCAGCAGTTCATCAGATTTTTCATAAAAATTCAACCTCTTGAGTCAAACGGTGTAAACTGCTCTGTGCAGTCCTGCTCTATATCTGGCAGGCTTCTGAGCTACTGCCTCACATGTTGGACAATTTATTTCATGCATGAAAAAAATATAGAAACTTCTTAATTGCAGGTTCAGATCAAGTATATTCTGATTTAATGGTAAACTATTGGGCAGACAAACAGACAACAATCACACAGACCAGCTTCCAGCTCTTGTTAAAGCCTAACTGCAGCCTGCAGGAGGAATGTGTTTCAGCGCTATTATAAAATAATAACAAACCGAACATTTCCTTGTTAATTGGCAGTCTTCACGATGGTTTTAGCCCTTTTATCTCAAAGATGCAATTCAGATGTGAACCCACGCCTATTACTGTAGATTGACTGTCAGCTGCCAAAGCGGTGGAGGAAAGGTCAGAAACCAACTCATTGACTTTAGGGATCGCTTTCCAAATAAACAGTTGTTAAATGTCTTGTATACTCTCATGAAGAAAGGACAAAGTGATATTTTGAGCAGTTGTTACCTTACAATTGGTTTTACTAACGCGTAAAACCAATCGTGAGCAGTGTTAAAAGCTAAAAGGAGCTGATAATTACAGAGTAAAGGGTCACTTGTGAACAGCAGATGAATCTGTGTCCATTCGGATCCTCCAGTGTTGCTTTCTGGCTCCTTCAACTTGGTTTATGCTGATAAACTAATATGTCAGCATTATTACCAGTGAGCTGACACAGGATGTATTATATAAGCCAACAGACACTCAGCGTATCATCCTAACTACCATGTTGGAGTCGTGTTTGAAGAATCCTGACATTTCTGAAATGGTGGCCCCTCTCCTACTGAAAAAACATGTACGTTGAGGATGGAATGCTCAAAAGCTTGACCTGCTTTTGTTTTTTCCTTTACAATTTCCCTGACCTCACTGGAAAACGTCACAAGGAAGGAAAGATGAGAGGAAGATTTTTAGGAGAGCCATGATCTACAATGACGGCTGTCACTGATTCGTGCAAACTACAGTATAAACATATGACATAAAATATTCTTTTATTTCCCATTGGTATGTGCTGCAGACTAAAGTCTCTGCTGACAGACTGATCTCCATTGTTCACTGTGAATTTTATTAAAACTGTCGTGACCTGTAGCCTACGCTTTCATGTCCTCTCTTCATGTCTGTAGTTTTCATAAATAAGTTACAAGAAACCACAACAAAACTCAGTCCTGATTGTGTTTTACAATACTGTTACTGTAAATGCTGTTTTTATGAAGTTTGTGTGCAGCTGCTACTTTTTGTTTGACCAGCAGAGGTCGTACTGAGTTCTGTGAGGGGACAGGTGTGTGGGTTCGAAAGGATGGCTAGCGCACATGTTTAAGTTGTCCAGCGAGAGATAAAAAATTAAGATAAAAGACTAAACTCCTCCCATTTTGCAGCTGCAAAGTGGTCGGTACAATTTTATTGTGTAACTTTTATTTCAACTTTGTGTCATTTTCTGTACTTTTTAAAGTTTATTGTCATTTCATGTCTGTTTTATAGTTCTACAGTGGTGGTGGTGGTGGTGGCAATTAATGGTGCAAATGTGAAGCTAGCCAAGCTAGATAGGCATCAATAAAAGATACCATCTGTATAAAGAACCGGAGTCCTCGCATGTTTCAAATTCTTTTTAAATTTTTTACAAAGATTTTATATACTGATTTGGAAATTAAGAAAGCACACTCTAGTTAGTAGTTCAAGCACATGCATACATATTAGTGAGTACAGGCCCCTGTAGCACACACACACACACACACACACACACACACACACACACACACACACACACACACACACACACACACACACACACACACACACACACACAAGGGGGCCTATAGACATGCAAGGGGAGGTAGCCCCTTTGTGGAGCGCTCCAAATGAGCAATTTGTAAAGAGGGCGGTGCATTGCTCAAGGGCACCTCGGCAGTGCTCCGGAGATGAGCTGACACCTCCCACTGTCAGCTCACACTCCGGGTTTTTTTTGGTGGGGGCGGGAATCGAACTGCCGATCTTGAATCATAGGACGAACCGCTCTACCACTGAGCCACTGCTGCCCTAAGAAGGGTAGCATAGTTACCTTTTCCCCCTTTTTAAAGAGGACTAGACAAAAGATTAAGTCGGACATGCTAAAACATCTTCCCTTAACAGTCAAAGAATTTAAAATACTCTCAGACAGACAACGGGAAAAAAGACCATTTATGTCACTTAGACCTCAGCATGAAATATGTCACCATGTGAAGCGGTCCAGTGAATACAGTTCTTTCTCAACAGTCATTCTCATGGCACTGAGATGGGATGACTGCGTTCTGTGTTGACACGACGCCATGAAATAGAAACTTCTGATTGGAGGGTTTGATGTGGTGATGGGGTAGAAGGATGGGTAACAAATTATCCACCAATGACGACAGAGAGAACCTTAAAGTCTGACAAATAATCCTTAAAGTCCTGCAAATAATATTTACCTGCAATCTTTTTTGCTCTGTCCTGAAACTTAAAAGTTTTATTCTAGGCATACCTCTTTTTTCCTGTCAAAGACTACAATGACCTAAATTTGAGGGCCCAGAGATGACCCAGCAGGGTTCGCTGTGGTATATGGGTTCTCTTTGTATTCATGGTGATTTATTATTCTTGAACTATGTTAGGCTAATTCACTGGAGAGCTGTCTGCGATAAAGTCTCCTGTGACAAGAGGCTAGTGTGACTTAGCATCAATTCTACTATAATTATTTACAAGGAGAAACTAGGTTCTTCTATTGAGGCTGTTTTGTGCCTCTGGAACTCACTTAAGCAATCTTGGCCTGAATAGAATATCTGATACTATTTCCCCTCCATCTGTCTGAATGTGTTTGCTTTTCTGGTCATTTAAGGAGTTCACAACGGCTGTAAATGAGAAATGTGTGATGTACTCTAACTTTGTGTTTTCATCTTTCCCTCAGAGGATTAATGCCAAGGACGCTTGAAAGCCAAATCACAATGGAGAAGACTCCAAGCTACTTTGTGACAAGAGAGACACCGCACCGGATTTCTGCCATGTCCCAAGATACCAAACTCATCGTGGTGGTGCGTGACCCCGTCACTCGTGCAATATCAGATTACACTCAGACTTTATCAAAAACTCCTGACCTGCCCAGCTTCCAGGACCTGGCCTTCAGAAACTGGAGCCTGGGCATTGTGGACACATCCTGGAACGCCATTCGGATCGGCCTGTACGTGGTGCATCTCGAAAACTGGCTCCGCTACTTCCCCCTGGCTCAGATCCACTTTGTCAGTGGGGAACGTCTTATCACGGACCCAGCAGGGGAGCTGGCTCGGGTACAGGACTTCCTGGGGTTAAAGCGCATTGTCACAGACAAACATTTCTATTTCAACCGCACCAAGGGCTTCCCTTGCCTCAAGAAGCCGGAAAGCAGTGGCTCACCTCGCTGCCTGGGTAAATCCAAAGGCAGGACTCATGTTCAGATAGACCGAGATGTCATTGAGCAGCTGAGAGATTTCTACAGACCTTACAATGTCAAGTTCAATGAAATGGTGGGCCATGATTTTAAGTGGGAGTAGAGGTTATGTGATTTATTCTAAAAAGATTTATTTATGCCAGAAACGTGTTTCAAAACTAGATTGTCTACAGTACTATGTCATAGATAAAGCACATAGCTAGATATAAAAGTCTCCAGAATATTTTTACATGAAACAGCAAAAGCAGCATCACTCTTTGGAGTGACACTCAAGGATAAAACATCTAGGATGATATCGCTTTTGCACCAGAAAGAATCGCCAGCAAACATCAGCATCCTGTTTGTTGCTAGATTTAGCCACCATTTCAGCTGACATGATTTCTGTTGCAGACGCTGTGCTGTTGCTGACTAGATGTACCATTTGCTGACTGGTTTATTTAAAAAAAAAAAAAAAAAAAAAAGGATATTTCCAGGAAAAAGGATTAGTTCATTTTAAAACCTGCTTCACTAATCAAGGCAGGGCTTGAAAGCAAGACCTTGGAAAATGTCAGAGAAGTCTTCAGGGAGAGCAGAGTTAAGCTGCAGCGCTGTGGTGGTAAATGTGAAATGTAAAGCCATAATGCAAATGTGAACCTATTATCACTTCCTGTTGGTCTCATCTTTTTCTGGGTACGGTGAAAAATTCTTCCTCTCATTCCTTCAACCCTGGATTGACCGTGTTCGTTGTAACCTGCAGCATTTCTGTGCTTTATTTGAAAAATCCATATTAATATTTTTATTTAAAAATTTTTTTTACCACTGCTTTAGTCACAATGCTTTTCTGCCATCACTAAACGCAACAAAAGCACAATACGTTTGTGAAGTGGATGTTTCTGTTTTAACAAAACTGGAAACTTGATAACTGAATTTTGCAAAAATGGTTCATTTTTTTTCTACCCCCCCCCACATCTAAAAAAAGACATTTAAACTGAAAATCAGTGACATGATTGGAATTCGAACCTCTTAAAAACCTTTGTCAGACATCTCTTTTCATATCTAGCTGTGGTTTTTAAAGATTAGACCACTAAGAGTTTTTATCCTTTAAGATTTGTTGCAGTCTGTGAGGTTTTTTTTCTGTGTCTTTCTGTGACAGGTGGATGAGTGGGTGTAGGTGTAAGGAATTTCAATCACTTTTCAAAGACAAAGCAGAGATCCGACACTTGTGGCGGCTCATCAGATAGATGGAAGATTGTAACAGTAAAGCAAGACTGTCTCAGCTTTGTGAAAATAAAGAAAAACTAACTTGTGCTTCAGTAAATCTTACGATCTGAAGTGATCTGTCAGAAGTGAATCCTGCATTGTCTTGTTTCAGCAGTAACTGAATGACAATTTATTATCATGTTGTATAAGGTAAAAAAGAAATTACAGCTACTTCACTGTAATTGCAGTATACTGTACAGCCTGTACTGTATACTGTAGAGCCTGTACAATTAAGGGGGACTTTTTCACCACCACTTCAGATTAATTACAGAATACATAAGTAATGGCCTGTCAAACTATGTACTTAAATATATGGGTTATTAAATTATAATATTTACAGTTAAAATTCCAGTTTATTCACCATACAAATATATGTCCTCCTCAATACTGCATATTTTGCACCAATACCAATAAATATTTCATATTTCTGCATCACAACATGTGGACTGAAGTCTTAAGTCACACTGGATATGAATAATTTCACAATAAAAAGTAGATCCTATACAAGATAAGAAAATGCACAGATGGTTCATATAGAATGTGAGGGTTCACTGAAACACAACAAAGTCTTACTCAGCATTTTAATGTGCAGCTTTTGATATCATGCGTAATAGACGTTGGAACATTGAACTCAAAGAATCTCTTTGCTTTCCTAACTAATAGTACTCATTAATAATGATTTCATTCCCGGCAGAATGTGGGACATATTGATCCTCTCTGTTATCTACATACCTCAGAAGTCGAGTACTTTTATCTTGCAGAATTCTACTTTATCTAAAGTCTGATTGAAATTATCATGTAACAGATCCTTTGAAGGTTTCCTGGTGTCTGGCACAGAGCTACAGATAGCTGAACTCGAGAAACACTAAAAACTGTTCTTATTTTTACTCATCTGTGTGTTCAGGCTACAGTTTCTCCTCATTTGCTTCCTCTTTTGCAAATACTCATAGTGCATTGTTAAAAGAGAAATCCTCAAAGATGCTCCTCTCTCCTAGACCCTCTCTCAGCCCAGACGTCTGCCTTTTTCCCCCCCGTCTCCTTCCAGCTTCTCTCTCTCCCTTTCCCTGTTCCAACATTCATTAAACTCATACGACCTCCAAGTGGAGGGCGGAGGCAGTGTTGCTGCACCACCTCTAATGCCCTTCTTGTCATCATGCTTGCCAGCAGCTCATTCCAGTGGCTAACGGAGCGCTCACAGGTGAGAGTCTACCCAATCGTCACCGTGAACGACAACTCTCTGTATGGTGCACATGGGTCCTAATTAGGCCTGAGGGCTGCAGAGGAGCAATCCCCTAGAACAAGCATCAGCCAGAGTCTGATTAGACCTTGCGAGTGAACAGCTCTCTGGAGAAGGCTTGCAGGTCAAAACTCTCTTCTCTCTGTCTCTTTCTTACACACACACACACACACGCATGCACGCACACACACACAGCTTCCTTTTCAAATATGAATTCCCTCTGGAAGTAGCCCATGCAAATCAGAGGATCCTTTGCATTGTAGAACTATTATATGACCTATTTGCGCTCAAGCAAATGAGGTGCTTGTTAAACTTAATGAGTATTTGTATAAACTTGCTCTGGTTGTAACATATTATGTCTAAATGAACCGCTACAAACAAATCACATGCATGATTGCCTCTAATGTATGCAGAGTTTGTATTACATTTTTAAACAAAGTATTTTCCCTATATAATATACAATTCATACCATTTCATCCCTGGAGGCATAGGAGCAGAAATTACTCAATTATCCAAATACCTGAAGGATTTGAATGAAGTATCATTTACTCCTCAGTGTGTGCAGAACATGGGTGATAAATGCAATAAAGACTTAAGGAGGCGTCAAACATACCTGAAGAGTTTTAAAGACATTCATGACATTTTTTAACTCACACGTATAACATTTTGTTCTGATATTGATTTTAGAATAGAATAGAATAGAATAGAATAGAATAGAATAGAATAGAATAGAATAGAATAGAATAGAATAGAATGCTTTTAATGTCATCATGCACAAGTGTACAGCAACATTTTTAAGACAACTCAGTGCAAAAAAACTCAGGTGCAAGGAACAAGCAATAATAGAAATATGTTTACAACGAATCATCACGAGTGCAGGAATGTACTGTGCAGCAGAGGGCTCGGTAGAAGACATTGCGACAAATACATTGAATGGAGGACCTAATTGGGTAGGACTTCCAACAGCGTGTCGTCAGTTACTTTCGGAGTACTGTGTTCAGTACTCTGATCTCACTTAAATTAAACTTATTGGTCAGTCTAGAGGTCCAGGCCTTGATGGAGTCGTACCTCTTCCCAGAGGGAAGCAGAGACAACAGGCTGTGGCCGGGGTGTGAACTGCCACCACTGATGCTTGTGGCTCTACGCAGACATCTGGTGTACATGTCCGACAGAGGATAGCCGAACGCCTACGACTTCCTGTGCTGACTTCCTGACCCTTTCCAGATCATTCTTGTCAGTCTGAGATTTCATGCTTAAAGCAAGAATATTATATGTCTTTTTTTTTTCTTTGATGGAATGAATACCAAAATAAAAAGGCCTAACTTGCTCTAAAGCATTAAATAACTGAATAATACAGCACATTGGTTGAAGGCAAATCTAAAATGTTGAGAGATGTTTCTCATGTATGTGATGTACAATCTGTGCCAGTTAATGCAGCTTCAAACAGGCCTGTCATTGGATTTTTAATAAGCATAGACCTTAGATTAAAACATGATAATAGAACGTTTGTAAAGAAATCCTTCTCTGAAATGTTACTTCTTGCTTTTAGATGCACAGCTGTTAAGGATACAAAACCCCTCTTTAATGTATGCTTCCAGGAATTTTAATTTTCATACATGTACTTGAAAAGCTGCACTGAACTAAAATAGCATATATTAACAGAGGATTCCTTGTCTTTTTCTCAGGATGTTCACCTGAGATTGAAGTAGGTTCCCTGTTATAAAGTACGTGAGACAGCAGCTGACACCGCAGAGGCAGAGCTTCAGCATTGCACTTCGTTCAGTCCTAATGCTTCAGAATAGTTAAACTTCTGCAGCCGACAGGATGTCCCAGTGGTCAAAATCACCAGTGGCTTAGGAGCCAAATTAAAATGAAGTGCTGACAACTGTGGCACAGTCTCAACTACGTAATGATACATGTTCTGCACCTTTTTGCAGACCAGTATTGGAACTGCGGTCTGCAGGGATGGCATTTAATAAGCATGTGCATGTGATGTGCTCTGTTAGGCTTGAGGAGGAAGAAGCAGAGAAATGAAAAGTACTTCTAAATTTTGGAAAGGAAAGTTTCAGCGAGGCTAGGGCACTTAGTCACTCATGGCAAAAAGTGTCAAACCGTTTTTTATTTTACATGAGATCTTTGCATCTATGTTGCAAATATCAACGTTATTTATGACTCCATGCTGCTTCTTTTTAACTAATCCCCAGCTGAGAGTGAGAGGAGGATGGCAAAGACGGGGGATTTTGTTGGGCACAAGCCTTATCAAGATTTAGATGTGTGAAAATCTGCAAAGCCCTCCAAATTAGAAGGAGTTGTTCAGCGCCATCTCCTTGTTGTTGTTGCTGTTTGTCAGATGAGCAAGACTCTGCTTTCTGAAGAGTAGCTAAACTGAGGTGGAAAACTGATTAGACTGGAGAAGTAGTCAGACCTCAGCATCTCTCTCACCAGGAGATGTGTTCTAATTAGAGTGCGTGCCTCATGTCTCACTGTGGAGAATAACAAGCCTCATCCCAAGGCTGCCTCCAGATGAACCTCACATCCACAGGAAATCAAAACACATCTGATGTATCAGCAACCCCTGGATGCCGGACCACACCTGAATCGACATGTGGTGTACTTGATGAGGGTTTACATTGTGTGGCAGTGTTCTCGAAGCAGAAAGTCATTAAAACAACCATGAATGAAAGCAGGCAGGTAATCGTATTTATTATCTGACTTTATTACCTGAATGATTAATGAACATGTCTTCAAAATATTAAACAAAATGGAAACTACAGTACATCAGTAGGGCAGTCATTTCTGTAGTGCCTTCATACAACTGAGCAAGGTGTGTGTTTTGTATGTCAATGTATCACATTGACATAAAAAACACACAGAACTGGAGACACAAAACTGACCGAAGATGATTTTCAGGCGGCTGTTACTGTGAGGATTCAAGGAGCAAAATAATCCTGCATAAACCTGGTTCAGTGAGCAAGGCTATTATAAATACACGTCTAATAAAAGCAAAACAGAGCAAAGTCACTGATGTATGGAATAGACTCATTAAATCTGAATTCTAAAAGAAATTCTGTAGACAAAGCTTTCAAAAAATGTGCAAGAAAAGATTTAATGATGGCCTTGTTGAAGTGTATGTTATTTATTAACCACAATTAAAATTTACCTGTACATTCAAATGCTGAGCTTCATTGATTATTAATGTGCATATGCTATTTTTTACCTCACTGAAGCAATAGAAAATAACATTTATTACTTCAATAATCATGCGGTGCTTTCCATCACTTAGATTAAAATTGTACTCTATCAGACAATAAATTCTTTGTTATGCCCATAAACATCATTGCACACACAAACATACACACACACACGTACAGACACACACACTTAGTGGAGGATGGTCCAACCTCCCCAGGCGGCTTGTCTCAGATTGGATGTCAGATGCTGGAGACAGCTGCACTCATCACAGCTTTTATGAATACATTAGCTTTTATGTTCATCCAAACACTGATTTATCTTCCTCAGAAAATCAAAGAGGACAGACATTCACTCACCAGTCCTCTGGAAAATTGGAAATTTCAAAAGTGTGCTGTGTGTAAGACAAATATCTGCAGCCAAAATAACTGCAAATCTTTCAGCTGGCAGGTAATTCAAACCTAATCTTTGACAGAGAGTGTGCCGATGTTTGCGCCTGCATTTTTTTTTTTTAGAAGAGATGGCTTATGAAATATCAAAGTGTGTTATTTGCTTCCACGAAACTACAACATCAAAGACTTTACCCCTCTCCCACAAGAACCCAAGAATCCTCAAGGTTTTTTTTTTTGAAATTTTTATTTTTTTACCCACGCAGTCATGCCTGTCTTCCATCTCAGCATTGCTCCAAAGGCAAAAATCTCTAATGATACAAGATACTAGATGAACAGACTGCTGCCAACAAAAAAGGGAGAGAAAAAACATTTTAGGTGATGATTGACATCCTTGCATCTTTTATTATTCCTGTTATGTTCGTCCAGACAGTCTGATGCCAGAAATGGTGGCCTCACACTTTGGCTGATGCAGCAATCTGGTGAAATGTGTGTTCCTCTGCCTGCCAACCAGCTGGCTGGGAAAAAACATAATCAAGCTCTCAATCACTCCTCGCACAGCCAGTGGTGTAGGATGAGTGTCAGAGGAAGCAACGCAGATTAGCGCTGGCTATATGTTCAAGTTTGATTCTTGGCATGCTGCTCTCCAGCATCCTGATGAGTCCTTGGTGTTGGCAGAGCGTTGGGATTTCAGCGACAAATGTCTGCGCATCATGAAGCAGAAATTAACCTACAATGTGTGGGAGAAATGTGACGGTCGGGTCACAGACATTTTACAGGTTAAGGATTGATGCATATATTCTCTACGATTGTATATAGTGCATTATATTAGGATTAATGGTTCTTATTCCATGAAAAAATGCTTTAATATTCACAAATTAGTTTTTTGAGATCTGTTTGAGGATTAATCATGGATGTTTGTCTCGCCCCTGCTTCACAAAGAAGAGCACATTCTCCTTGGGTGTTAAAGTTTTTTTCAAGGTACTTCTTGCTGCTCTGGGATTATGTAATTCAACCATCGACGTCCCCCATGACACATCATGTATATTGCATTGCCTAAAAAGCAGCTCTCCGAATGCACTCAAGGCTGACTAGATTTTTCATCTCCAATTAAAAGAATATATTGCAAGACTCAAGAGAAGAGAAATAATTGACATGCTCACTCCTGAAACAAGTGAATAATTTAATTAGTTTTTCACTTGGAGGAGAAGAATAAAGGCGCATATCAAAAATATACTAAGTCAGGTGTAGGTTATGGCATAGCATGATGTTTTATTTCTCTTTAAATAATGGACTGAATATTAATTATGTGAAATTTTGAAGGTTTCAAAGTGATTTCCTTCAAGAGGGTGCAGCGAGACGAAAATTTAAGATGATGAAAGAATTCAGGAAGTCCCAACAGGAGATTTAACAGGTGAGATTTGTTAATGACTCTTATGCACAGTGACTTGATGGGAGGCTCATTTTGTTCTCTGTGTGTGCTGCTTGAAAGCAATCAGCTGAACCACAATAACTGAAACACAAGCAAGCAAACAAACAAAAACAATGATCAGATGACCTACATTCAAGACCTTCATTGCAGAGATTTTAAAATCTATTTTTTAATCTATTTTTAAATAAATCAGTGGCAGTTAAACCTTTGCCAAAAGTCGTACAGCAACTATTCTTTTGGAATATCTCAGTTTTCAATGGTCACCCATCCTGTGTTAAGTTGCTGGGGGCTGGAGTGAATCCCAGGTGACATTTAGTGAGAGGCAGAATACATCCTGGTCAGATTGCTGGTTCATCTCAGCTGAAAGACCCCACATTCACACTGCCAAAGTCAAGGCGAAATACAAGAAATACACACTGACTTTAACAAAAGGATATGTTGTTTACCAGTATTTCATTTACTGAAACCAACTTACTTTCAGATTTCTTGTCAAGTTGTAAATTGGTTTCAGTAGATTAAATAATAGTAAACAACAGATACTTCATCTCTTGTTGCTGGATAGAAGATTCTGGATCTTTTAAATGAAAAATAATTTGTGCTTCCTTATAATATAATAATTTCCAACTCAAACAAAAACATATCTTTCAGTGATGAAACAACAAAGTTGTAATTATGGATACATGTTAAATGCTGATTTGTAGCATAGCAGAGCTACAAAATCAGCTACAAAATCAGAATCAAATAGATTTTATCGTTCTATCAGTATTCATCAAAAGGTTAGCAATTATACGTCAGTGATCGTAGCAGACAAAGTAAAGCTATGGAACAAATCCCTGTCTGCACAGAACTGTGTTTTTATGTTGATGATGACTTTGTTATATCTTCACTCGAAAATCATTAGATTTTTATTACTCTAAAACAATTCTGGAATGGTATAATCTCAGACATGATTTCAAGTTGCTCCAAGAAAAGATGATAAAAACTTTCTTTAAGGGCGTTTGTAGCTAAAACTTTTCACAGTGCTCTCTGATCTATAAATACCAACATATCTGATTTGAGGAGTGTTTAGCTCAGCTGCTGTTGTTTGCTTTTCTAAGTTCTCTGTTTGTCTGCTAGACTCACAGCTTTGTGTGTGTTTTCTTTGATGCTTTTTGAATACCTCGCTCTCCTTTGTCTAACTGTGGTGTTCACAGACAGCGTAAAGGTCTGATGACAAGAAAGAAAGTGATTTCAAGCATTGGACGCAATATTATTCACATAAGTACATTTGAACAGTTCTGTGATGTTTACTACCCCCAAAACATTGTAAATATATTATAATAAATAATAATAATCTATCTCTATGGTCACTTTTGGATGTGGGTTGATGTGTGAAGTGGATCAAGGTTGGGTAATGCTTAAATAGAGTTTTATTATATGTTACAAACACAAACTCTCTCTCACACACAGTATTTTCACATAAACAATGTCAGACATCATCACATGTACCTTGAAAATGATGCTACAGGGTTAAAAAGACACTTGTGACAAATGTAAAAGATTCCCATGTTGCATCTTCAGTGAGCTGGATTATTTTGTAAAAGTGGTGCTTGTGATACAGTAGTGTGTCACCATCACACAATCTATCCAACTAGCAAGCATGAGCGAAGCTAATCATGAAGACAATGTTCATCATGAAGACCCTAATAATCACCCCTTGTGTCCAGGGGTAGAGTGCCTCAAAATGGAAACTCAGTTGCTGTTTGTCCAATGGAAACACCCGGGTTGGGTGGATCAATAACATTAGATTGCCTTTCAATAAAGCATCAAGCATGTTAATGCAGCACAAACAAAAAATGAAAATTAATTCAGCACCCTTGATGTATTGCATTCAGGGGTAAAGCTGTATGCTACCGTTCTGTATTAACGCCAGATAAAAGTTGATCAGTTCTCCACTGAGATCCCGCTAACGATGTTCTCTTGGAACTGACACAATTGGCAAATGATTATTGATTTCAGCAGCAGTGGATGATGACTCCTTCACACTCCTTTGCTGTTTTCTTTTTCTTTGCTGGAATGCAGCTAGTCAGTTTTCTAATCACATTCATACATGCAAATTAATTGAGCAACCTCACGCTTTCCTGTTGCTCACCAATTCAAGTTTCTCAAAAAGTATTTCATTCATAGCCATCCGGCTGTATGTGAAGAGAACCAAGCTGCAGCTCCATCACACCACAGGCAATTTTTAAAATTTTCATCACTTCCCAGACGGCACAAGAGGTGAGAAGTGAGAGGGTGAAAATGTAATTCTCCGAACTGATGACTGTTATACAAAATTACAAGAACAGAAAGACAAAGAGGCTTCATTAACTCTTAATATGGCCAGCCTTGGGCCAAACTAATAAAAACTCAATTGAATCAGCTCTAAATAAATGATGGTGCTGTAGTTTAATAACATATCGTCCCCTCACTGGCAGCATCGGATTTGGCGGCACTATATATCTTCATAATCCTGCAAGTTCAAACTGAAGGGCATTTCTCAGGGACAACAACACACTGACTTCTTCACTTACCATCTGATTAGTTTTGACTACTGAGTATTTTGTGCAAACACTGAGCTCCACCAAGTGGAGAAAAAGAGCAATGTAAAAATAAAAGCAAACAATCTAAAACCACATAAGACCAAAACATGTTACTTAATGACATTTTATTTTGTTCCTTGCCTTGCATTGCTAAATTGATGCCAACACACACTTCAACCCCCAGGAGAGATGAACACAGTATATGTCAAACATAAAAAAAAAATCGAATCATTCTCATGCATTTGTGAAAATAAATCACTGCACACAGCATTTTGCTATATTTTTACATCCCTTTCATTCCATCAACAGTTTTGATTGCTGTTGATGTGACACACATGTCAGCTTATATGATGAATGTGTTGGATGCAACAGTACAGTATCAAGCACACTGTACCCACCAGGCACTAAAGATCATTTCCTTTCCTCTGCACCAGAAAGCTGCATGAAGTAGCTCATAGTTTGACGGCTTAAGTTAATGATGACCACCCCTCCTTGATTGCGGCACTGACATTCATTATATCTAATATTCTGGTGTATATTATTAGAACTGTCATAATTAAATTATTGTTATCTGTTTAAATAAAGTAAGCTTGCATTTGGTGTGAAACCAGTTATAAAATGAGTAAAGATGCCTTACAGTGCAATCGTTCACAGTGAAATGTGTCATGGTATTGAGTTTTTTAGACAGGTTTGATCGTACAACAATTGAATTAAAAACAATATCAAACCACACATTCTTATTTAGACAGGCAGAAATTGTAAAGTTCTGCTTCTTATACTGAATGTTCATGTTCTAGCCTGTGAAGTTATAATGATTATATATTTACAACCAAATTTATCTTCAGATATTTTATAAAACACTGTCTCTGCACCAGCATCATTTTAATTTTTCAGTTCTCACAGATGTGGAGAAACTTCAAATATGTTCACTATGAATTTTATTGTATCACAAAGGTTAAAATGAAGTTATAGCACATGGCAGCAAAGTTAAACCGCCAAAGATGTATAAAACCTCCTGTTTAAAGGTGTTTAAAGTTGATCATTCACCAACTGAATACAATCCAGGAAACATTCCTTTGTAAGTGAGTTGATTTACTTTGAGGGGGAGAATTAGCAATAATTATCATTCATTCAAAATGTATATTACTTTGAGGAAATGTGCAAACAAAGCTTTAATAAAGTATACCTTAACATGCTCTCTGATGCTGGCATTTGGAAAAATATAGTTAGAAATATATACACATCCAAGAGTAGCACGTCTACAGACTCAGTGTGGGCATTAGCAAGAGTATGTTTGCATAGTTAAGTGCATGCATAAGCATTTCTTCATGCAAGAACTGTCATATATTTCATAGTGGTGCTCTCTTTTCTGAATTTATGTTGGTGTGTTCACTGTCAAGATAATCTGTGATGCAAGCTAAAGATGTGCACAAGCCGTAAGGTGACATGAGAAGACAGAACATGGGCTGACTCAAACATACCATAATGCTCTACATTGATGTTTGGTGTCTCAAGAAAGGCATCACAGCTCTGTAGTGGCTTTTTAAATTAACCCTGTTCATCTCGGAGGAATGCTTGGAGATGTCTGGCAGTTTGAAGAGATTGAGCCCCAAAAGGAACATGGAAACAGCACATCTGGGATAGATAGGGATTTTCAAGTGGGTTAGTGTGAGGTATTTATTCATAGTTGCTCTATGAGTACATGACCTGCATGGGCCGCTTTGGAGTCGTTGTGTGTTGTTATACAAAGATAAGCAATGATAACCGCTGTGGATGGGGCAGCACCTCTGAATCGTATAAACTGCTTCATTTCATGCTACCTTTAGAGAATTTTCCTGAATTTACCTTTCTGTCAGGTAGGCCATTTTCTCTTGTTCTTTTCAAAAACACCCAACAACAAAAACAGTAATTTTATCTCGCGGGAGACAGAAGTTGTTGTTCTGCTGCTGCCTCAATTTGTTAGTTTAAATGTGAAATTGTGTGACTTTAGGGAGTTTGAGCCAAGCCTTCAAAACACTGAAGTCACACAATAAGACAAACCTATTAACCTATCGAGCCTAGTAACTCCCAGGTCTGCAAGGTAAAATTTTTGTCCAAGGAGTCCATTGACTTTGGAATGACTGCAATAAAACAGGGAAAATATTCTAATTATAGCATGCATTCAAACTTAAATCCCACTTGGGTAGCATGCTGCTGCGATATCAATAAGTTTGACCACCATCCACTTTAGGTAGTCTGCTAACTATGAATAAGCACCTCATAAAACACCACTTCAGCAAACTTCAACTGTTGGTTTACTTGTTGGCATCAGCAGCTAAAGGAAAGACGTGGTGAGGGGTGAGGAGGTTGTCTGAGGGCTAACAGGTCATTACTAGTAAACAAAACACAGACATTGAAGTACCATTAAAAAAAAACAGGTCTCCAGACATTTAACGCCAGCAGCACATGCTTCATTCCTGAACTCATTCCCAGCATCTCAATGACAGTCTTGATTTTGGATCCACAAAAATACCTCTTAAAGGCCGTTGCACAATTACCACATTTAGGAGCATATGTAAACAGCAGTTAAGGTTAAGTAGACATTATGTTCTTACTTGAAATTACATTTCAGTGCTTATTAAATATTAAAATTGAATTATAAATTTACCAACACCTGCAGTAATACAATTTAGATCAAATACTTAAATTATCTGAGGCACTGATGATTGTTGTTGACATATGGCTCTCAATATTGTTGGAGAGCTGTACATAAAGACTTTTTGGAAATAATTCAGTGTTTCACTGCATCAGCATGTTAGAAATTGCCAGTAAACTTCCTTTGATGACTGAGGAGTCCATGTTTGATGTATCTCAACAGTTTCTTTCTATCATATCGGCCGTCTTCCTTGTGCAAAGTCACTTTTAATTTCACTTCCTGCTGAGATGTACTTCTCTTAACTATGCTACAGACAGAACAAGGCAATAATTTCAAGACATGTGCAGTCCATGCTTATTTACAATACATTATAATATTCCTCAAAATCAATGCAATCCATACAAAGTGCTTCATTAAAATCCATTCCTAAGTAATATTGTTATCATGTCCAGTTTGGCAGCTGGTGTTTGGTAACCACTGAAAAGCTACAGGTGCTTTAAAGATGTTGGTCAGACACTCACTTTAAATTGATGGTTAAAACACTTCAGAGCTGCACGAAAGAGATTATTACCAGGCCTTAAAAACACTGTCACTTGGCCCTCTGGCTAGCTTGTGTAGAGTTGATGGGAATCTTCCTTGATTGCATTGTCTTTTTAGCAGGTTCTTTCTTTGAAGGGTCTTTTGCATTGGTTGAGGGCTGGGAAGCTGTTTCTGCTCCAGAAAGCTTTGACTTTGTGGAGGGCACCAGAGAATGCTTAGCTGCAGTCGACATCTTAGTAGCGGATTCCTTCTCTTTGGCTGTGGTCACGCTCGTCTGGGGCTCTGACGCCACATTCATGGCTTTCTTGCTCACTCCATGTGGGATTCCTTCTTTAACTACATCCCCGCTGCCGTCCTCCACACTTCCTTTAGCTTCTCCCCCCACTGATTTCCCACCATTAGTTGATTTACGGGTCTCTTTGGGCCTCAAAGCAGTCTTGAAGAAGGATAAGCCTTTCTCCTCTGTCTTACTATTCCTTTGAGGTCCCCTTGGCGGAGCTGCATTTGCTGGGGAAACGCCCACGCTGGAGGATCGGAGGCTAGTCAGGGAGGAGCTGCTGCTGGAGCTTCGACCTGCAGCCTTGTTCTCTGTACGAGCTGGCCTGCTCTCCGGTCTACTTGCAGCATTCGACCGGTAGGGAAGACCTCCAGGATTAACCTTCTTCTCTGGAACCGCATTGGTCCGTGAGGATTCACGGCTAGTGCTCCTATCTGCAGCTCTAGTCCTTCCGGAGGCAGAGCTTTTCTCGCCTCCTCCTCTCGGTGATGTCCTCCTCTGGGGGTGTGAACTTTGCAGTCCTGGAGAGCCACTCTTCCTCGGCTGGGCAGAGTCAGGGTATAATACCTCTGGTGTTTGAGATGATCCTTTCTTGGAGGGCGTGGCTGTTCTTGAGGATCCGGCCTTGCTAGCTTTAGGCGGTCCTTCAGTTTTGTCCTTGAGGACTGATGCTGATGTTGCACTCTTAGCCTGCGTTCGAGACGGTAATTTGTCAATGGCTGGGGATGCAGGAGACAAAGAGCTGGATGATGTTGAGGAAGTGGCAGCACGCTTCTTGGGACTCCTTTCACTTTCCAAACTTGTCTTGGCTGATGTCCTTTTAGCACCCGTACTATCTGCTGCTCCGTTTCTTTGTTTCACTGCTCCGTGTCGCGGACTCACTTGCTCAGCTGTGTTGTTGTTCTCCCCAGACGGGATGGAGCTCCTCTGCTCTGCTTGTGCCACAGCCTTCGAGTGAACATGTTGCAGCAGCCTCTTAGTGCCTGGGTTACTATCCAAAGTCACAAGTGTTGACTTACCCACTGCCAATTTTTCTGACTTGTTATCAACCACCTCTCCTATCCTCTCCAGCGTTGGGGAGGAGGAATGGGATTCCAGGGAGAAACGTGAGGGAGAATTGGAACGAAAATGGAGCTTGGCAGAGTGGGACCAGGATGGTTTAGTGCCATTTTCACTGAGCACTAGTGGGCTGGCAATGGAAGATCTTGAGGAGAATGTTTGTCTTTGCATCCCCCTTACAGCAGGCCGGCTTGATAATCCTGCGTGGCAAAAAAAGCACACAGTAATAAAAGTTATATTTGTCAGAAATGAAATTTGTACACGTGTGAGATGTTGTGCATACTCAGACGAGTCTCTCACCATCATCCTCACTTCGTTCACCAGCAAACTCAGCAGACTCAGAGAGGGAGGCCAAAGAGGTGCGTCTGGAGGAGCCAGACGATGCTTGACTGGGTGGACGACTACCCATCAGTCGACTAATCCAGTGCTCACACAAAGAGGAGCTGGTGGACCCTAAAATCCCAAATAGACAGTGTTTGAACAAGAACCACATTCTTTTATACGGAATATTTACTAGATGATATCAATAAAATTACCTCCCACAGAACTGTTGGCTGACCAAGAAGGAATTGTAGCACGTCTTTGATAAAACAAGATGTAACCAGTCTGCTTGCAGACCTCATCTTCAGATATAGTCAGCACGTCGCTGTCATCAAAGCAATACCACTGTCCATCAATGGAGTTCTTACAGTGAGCTAGAAAACACAACCCAGTACATGAAATACATATTATAATACAACTATTGGGTCATTAGCTGCTGATGATCTGATACCTGTGTAATGTCCTCCTTGCATGGTCCCATGATGGTTACAAACTGCGTACAGGTCATAGAGGTAATCCTCTGGGTCACGGCCCATTCCATAAGGCCGTCTCCATGGTGACCAGTGGGAGGGGAGACTCCAGCTGCTCTGGCTCCTCTTCACTATATGGGGGGCCATGTCCATACCTGTGAGTGGGAACTTCACCATATTCTGCATCTTCATTCGTCGATCCCCGTCCTGAATTTTTTAACATTTAATGTGACGTAAGTCTCTCTCAAGGAATTTAATTATAGTTAGAAAAAACAAGATGATCAACATCAGTACCTGTCTGAAGCGTTTCAGGTGAAGTATAAGGATATCAGGAAGGGTCCACAGACTCAGCTTGATGCTGCCCTGCTGAAGTTGCTTACAGTGTGGACATCGCCACGCATCATCAGGAGCGAGCTGAAACGTGAAAGAAACGTATACATCAGCTGATAATAATACTAAACTCAAGAAAAATATCAAGAAAAAAGAACTTTTATCCATCGTCCAGGCCTCGGGTCTGCAATAGCTAGTCCCAGCCAGCTACAGGCAAGAGGCGAGGTACTCGTCAGGTGAAATGTCAGCTCGCAGGGTAAAAAGAATGATTAAAAATCAATTCATTCACCAGTCATTTTTAATCCAGATATGACTCGAGTCTCTGCACCACAACAGTATAACTGAACCCGAGTCTCAGCCTACCTGTTCCTCTTTGGTGTACAGTTGAAAGCACTGGGCGAGGGAGCAGGTCTGAGGCTGCAGGTGCTGCTCCTTGGCTTGACGCACACTTTCAGCATCCGGGATGTATTCGTCCTCAGTCCTTTTGAACAGACTTAGGACAGATTATGAAACAAGTTACACAAGGGTTCACAGATAAAACACCTCGGCTAAAACACATTTGTTTTAAGCATATTGTAAAGTTTGTGTGATTAATGCTTCAGTCCATGTCGCATCTCACTTACTAGTCTTTTGTCTCTTTGTCCCATTCAACAACAATTTTGACATGAGGTGGCCCTCCGGGACCACAAGATTTGAATGCCCTGTAGAAAACACCATCAAGAAACCCTGAATTACCGTTTATCTTTCATTTTAGAAAGTTACCTGATATTCTCATGGAGCATTAACAATAAGGAATAACTGGGGGATAAATTGGGAGGATCAGTTTCAGGAAGGAAATGCCATTTTGTCTGATCAATTTAACGATGACCATCATTTTTTAAATTTGCAAATGTAATTATAGAAGGCCCATAAATTATCCTGCATTACAATAAATTTAAATTCTATGCTTTGGAAAACCATAATAATTCCTACATTGAGCAAAACTGTAATTAAACTACATTTGAAGTTTTGATTTCTGTTTTGTGTGTGTGTGTGTGTGTGTGTGTGTGTGTGTGTGTGTGTGTGTGTGTGTGTGTGTGTGTGTGTGTGTGTGTGTGTGTGTGTGTGTGTGTGTGTGTGTGTGTGTGTCAGTTGGCAGTAAAGAAGTAAATATCAATCTTTTTTTCTCAGTCACTTCATTAAAAAAATCCATACAAATCCACAGAGTACAACACCCTCTGAGGAGAAAATCTATAAAACCAAACAAGCTGTTATACATCTAGGAGATATTTTAACATCAATATCACTGAAGAGTCGACCTTCATACTGTAGCTCTTCAATCAACTTTAAGTGGGTTGAGAAGCAGCAGCAGGGTCTAAAAGACCATTGAAACGCAGTAAGACTCCCCCTGGTGGTAATAAATGGTATTACCTCTCCACAGAGGGATGGCAGAGTGGCTGCTCCTCCTGGGGCAGGAGATACGTGATACCTACAACTCCTACCACACGCAAAGTGAAGGGTCCTACCTACAGACCATCAAGCATAAGACAATTAAAATCACAACACATGAATGTGATTGAGCGTTCCTTCAAATCAAAGGGTCTGTTTGGATGTAATGAGCACACACCTGCACAAACACACCAGGGCGTAAAAGATGCTGCATCTTCTCCAGGATCTCTTTCTGAAGCACATCCCATGTAACAGTACGCTCCAAATACAGAATAAATGGATTACCAAACCTGTGGGGACAACAAAGTCATTTGACCTGGATCTGTTTTAAATAATTGTTTGATGAAAAGATTTTAAACTTCACAAGTGTTGTTAAAAACCTGCGTCCTTGCTGTCCAGCGCAGGCCCTGTTACACACCAACAGGACAATCTTCTCAGCCTGCCCACTATTCTTATTGGGGCTCTGAGGTGGGGTAGTGGGTTCTTGTATTTGTGTGGATATCCTGTTGTTATCTGTGCCATACTTTAGGTTGTTCTGGTTGAGGTTTGCATGTGGACTTCCTGGAATGGACGGAACAAAAGAGTACAACTTTGAAGGAAAGATAATGAGATAGGAGTTTAAAGAGATCTCTGTACATTTCAAAAATCAATTCGACAAGTGAGATGGATGGAAGTTGTTCAACGTAAAGAGCAGCTTCCTAAAGAAAGCACTTCTCCAGTACTGGTCTGATCTAATCTTCTTCCACATCCCATATTAGGTCGGCTCTGATGTAATAAGACAAATTAATGTCTGGTGAACAAAACAGGATGCAGTACCGCCTCTCTTGGAGCGGATCTGCTCTGGTCTGAACAGCTCCGGTGTCTCGAAGGCAAAGATCGAGTCGCTCTCCTGAATGATTTCAAGATCGTCATCATCGTCACAGAAGGAGCGATGAAAGCCGTCATAGTACATCTCAGTGAGGACAATCTGGAGCAAAAGCAGGTTACGGTTTGCATCAGTTTATTGGATGAAAAATGGGGAAACAATACCTATAAGGTTTCAAACACGGTGCTTATGTCAATATGAAATCTACAAGAATTTGAGTACTTGTGATAGAATATGTTTAAATTAATAATTATCTTTGCATTTAACTATACAATATACTGTATGTTATGTAAATCGATCCACCATTGCGGAGGTGTCTGATTATTCAGCACCTGTTGGGCAGGGATCTTGGTTTCTTGGGCCACGGCTTGTCTCAGCCTGGACACAGTACCAGAAAGAGGCACAGCCACCCCGACTCTCATGCAGTGGGAACATTTTCCTTGGTACACCACTGTCACATATAATGGCCTGCAACACAGAAAGACTCAAATTAAATTGGCTGTTTTCCAACCATGTCTGGACTGATGATGCAGAGACAAAAAGCATTTCTTATTTTAGCTTTTCTTTCCTGTCAGAGCTTCTTTTTTTATGTTACGGCTTGATGCTCTTTTTGATGCCGGTTTCAAACCGGATCTCAAATTGCATTTGTGGGTGCAGGGATTGTTTTTTTTAGAATACTGAATATTGTTTTATTCATAGACTATATTCACAATGACCTTACCGTGTGTGAGGTACTGGGATTGGCAGTGAGATGCAGAGGAAAGGATCGAAGGTGTTGCTCTGTTTCTGGCAGTGAGGGCAAGTCAGGGAGGACCTACACAAAGACATGAGGAGAATAAGAAAACACCATGTAGACCTCAGTATACATGAGAAGCAGCTAACTGTAAATAGCGTCAAACAGCTCGTCTGGCTGTCTTAAAAGGTACTGAATCTACCAAACTGAAGGTAACAATCAGTATTTAATTTGAACAGGGAACAAGCAAATGTAACAAGGTGACCTGAAGGAGGTAGATTTTGTCACTACTAGATGAGTGTAACACCTTACCCTTCCTTTCAATCTTGATGGTAACTAGCTCCTGGCTACTTTACCATAATTACTAAATAATCATGAAGATCTTTTGACTCCTGAAAAAACTAAACAAAACAAAAAATGACTTCCTGAGATGACAGAAATCTTGTTTGATAAATGAAAATGTAAATCCACTTCCAGTAGTGAGAGAGTCAGATTCAAATCTGTATTGTTAATTTGTTTTTAAAGATCACTGGTGCAAATCCCTGTCATCCATCAGTCATCCATTGACAGAGGTCCTGATTATGACAAGACAGCTGAGATCAGCTAACTAAGGATGGTTATGAGAAATGGTTAAAAGTAAAACATTCTAGGCAGACAATCTAGATTTTACCTTACTTCATGAAAATGTTGTGATTCTTATGATTGAAATACATTATCAAAAGTTTCCAGAAACAGTCTTCACCTTCCATGCCTTCTAACCCTCTGCATTTGTCCAGGCCTACAGTTGACACTGGCTTTCTCTCCTGTAGGGCTGTAGATACCGGGGATTGAACCCGGGGCAGCATGCACTCTACCACTGTGCTACATCTCAACATGTTATTAAAATAGATAATAATAATATGAGCTGGTTATCCAAAGCTGTTTAAATCAATTAAATTGACTTTCTTGAAACGTTCTTGAAGTCCAGAGGGAGATTGATTTAAACAGCTTTGGATAACCATGATCTGGATAACTGAGAACCTTCACAGACAGCTGGTATTAAA
The DNA here is from genome assembly GCF_040054535.1 of Antennarius striatus. Classification (NCBI taxonomy): domain Eukaryota; kingdom Metazoa; phylum Chordata; class Actinopteri; order Lophiiformes; family Antennariidae; genus Antennarius; species Antennarius striatus. Next base: position 9,023,263 of record NC_090796.1, on the reverse strand, counting down.
TTATTATTTATTTAACTGATCATTTATGATAATTTAATACTAATGCAAATAATTTAATGTTTGGTATAAACTGATTACATACTAGCAGTTATCAGCGACTGAATATTTCACCTGTATTGTGCCTGAAACAACTCCTGTACAAAAGAGCCAGGTGCTGGTAGTGGAGATCCTTCAGGGGCATGTTCTTCTTCAACTGGAGGCTTGAAGAAAAAGAATATGATTAAATATCTAGGATTATATAATGTAAGTTGAATTAGAGCAGCAGTCACCAGTGGTACAGCATACAGTAGTGCAAAATTCAGTTTATTACAACACTGATATTGATCATAACATGAAAACATTCAGACGTGCCAATGCTGGAGCTCTTTGTTGTTTTGTGAGTTGCTGTTTACCTTCCTGGGGGGTCTGATGTCTGGGTGGGCAATATGGTTGAGGTCTTCATGTACTCTATCCAGCAACCAGAGGAGGAATTCCTGGGCGTCGTGCTGGGAGTTACCTTTGAACTGCAGGGCGCTCTTCGACACCACATTCTGCAAGACGTGACAGAAAGGTTTAAGAGGGCTGCTCCCAAACCAGAAACAATTTGTAATGAATTGGGTACCATTTTTTGTCTCCTCATAAAAAATTCAGTGCATTTGACCATGGTGAAGATGATCAGCACATTCCTAAAGGTCAGCGGAGGTGTGGGTGACGGTGAGACGCAGGCAGGCATGGAGAAGCTTTTTAAAACCAGGACACAATCTGAAAAGCGACAGTTTGCCCTCAACGACAGCTATGGCTGTTAGAGATGGCAACAGAACCAACCATGGTAGGTCACCTTTAGTCGCTGTCACGTCACACAAGGTCATAAGATATGTGTGTGGAATGTGTGTTTTCCCGGTCCGTCCCACGGGACATCCCTCCTCAGGCATTACCAAGGCAGCGTCAGCGTTTTGCACTAATATAGAGCAGCTCTGTGGCCTCTGAGGTTTCCTTAAGTAAAGGTTTGTCGGTTAAAGCAACCTCAGTAGACTCCTCTAATGACAGGACCAAACATCTACATCTCTTATTAATAGCTCACCTTTAATGTGAATTGTAATATATAAGAATAGAGTAAAGAATGCTGTTCAAGAAGATATACTTTGGGTAAAAGTAATCAATATGTGACAAAACATTGATAAATGTCACATTCCAAACAATTACTTGAATTAATTTGTGTGGCAACTAATGGAAAGTAAGTGCTAGAAATGGTCAACAAAGAACCATTCTATATTTCAAATTACAGCATTGTGGCAAAATAAGTACGCAGTCACTCCTAACAACAGCTTCCATGTAATCACTCATTTATTATTGACAGATATACTCTGCAATAAATTCAACTTTTACACTATTTTGTCACTGGTTAGGTAAAACTTAAAATATGTTTTATTTTTTTCAGCTGTTTCATCTTTTCAAATTGACCCTATTAGTGACTTTCTTCCTTTTGTATCCTGTGTCCATTAAATTTTAAAGATTAAAGATCACAATTAACACATTTACAGTTTACTGTTTAAAATAACACTAAACCGTGCATCATTTCAGCATCGACATCAAAATACACACACGAAGAATAGTCATACTTCAGGACAAGCAATGTCAATTAACTCAAAATTGCCATGCAGCAAAATTTTGGTTATATAATGCTAAAGGAACTAAACCAAAATTACTACAAGATAATTGTGTTCCATCTTCAAACTTCTCTTTTCTTTCACATCTTCATAAAGCACACGTTTCATTTTTACTCATCAGAAACGTCTGACTAAATGTAAACAATATAATTTCAGCACACACTTCCATTTGTAAAGGTTATCAAGAACTGTTATGTTTGAAAAATGCATTGCTCCCTGTTCTCTTTGCACTCCATGCTGAAAAAAAGTGGAAGGATGACAGAGGACTGAACCAACTCTGGTAGAAGTACAAGGGGGGATTTGTTTCATCAATAGAGGATTGAATTTTAAGTACACAAAAAGATGATCATTATGTTAACTGTGTGTTAAAACATGAAATGACATATCATGTAGTCTGTATCTTTTTATATCACAATTTATATGTCAGGAAAAAAAGATGTAGCAATGTCATCTTTCCCAAAATTGTGCCCCTCCAGTTTGAAAAGAACATTTTTTTGGCTCAACAATCAGGGCAAGTATGTCACACATTCACATAAAGTAAATATATCATTACCTCAATGAATCCTGCTGACAGAGAATATATGGGATTTCTCTAGCACTGATTATGTAAAATATTAGAAGTGGATAAAGTGCGGTATTCTATTCTGTAAATTTTATATCTTTAATATAATTATACACATAGTCTTCATTAAAAAATATTTGCCTGAAGCATATAAAAAAAATATACACTTTTATAGTTTTCAAGCAGGGATTTGTTTACCTTGTGTTATTGACTAGCCCCTCCTGTTGGTTTTGTTTCACATCGTCAAATTAAGTTTTGCTCTGACAAACAGTCAACACCTCTCAGAATCATTAATGAGGGTTTTGTTAAATCATGCTCTGGGTCCTTAAAACTCGTGTTCATAGACATGATATCACACCAATTGTATCTAAGAGCTAAACTGACACTGAGACACAGTGGATAGTTCCCCTGTGTTTGGATTACGAATGTCTTCATAATGATCTGTAAGTGCTCTCAGTTTCAGCTCAGATCGTGGTCTAAAGGAGGAAGCGAAAACACGTCACATGTGTATCTGAGCTGTAATGTACACTGGCCACAAAAACTGCGTGTCTAGCTTCAGTTCAATTAGCTGCAGCTAAAGCTACACTTAGTGTAGATTAAATAAAAATTGTACAGATTTTTTTTCTGATATTACAAGAGACAAGGAGCAACATTCTTTTTACATCCCCTCCAAACCACATGATGCTACACTACATCAAGTGAAAGAAATAAAAACCATCAGCTTTTGGATGTACTGACAGGATTCGTAGTTCATCATACATTAGCTGTCCAATCAGAGATGTTTTTACTCTGGTTGACAAAAAAAGATAGAAAAAAATGGACAGAAATAGTAACATCATCAAGAATGGAACGTCCTTTGTGTTTGTGACAGATATAATTTTATTTAAAAACTCTTGGAGCTTTATAGCTCAGAACCAGGTCTCAGCTGACAGTTAAAACAGCCTATAAAAGACAGAATGTTGGTCCAGAAACACTGACTTTTCCTGTTTCTTCAGGATTTATTGTCCTCCCAGGCTATGAGGCAGATTGTGAGAGTAAACATTACAATGAAATCTGTATTCATAGCTGACAGCTGTGCTAACTCTGGTATGCATTCACAAATTATGGCGATTTTTTTGCATGCATAAGACAGGCGTTGCATAGGGAGGGGTACCTCTCCAGAGACTAGCTGATAATGAACACATCTACCTGACAATAAGCTCAAATTAATATGAGACTTAATTATTTAAGACTCATCTGTGGGACTAAAGAACAGTTTAAATTGCATATATTGACTGCATAGAGAAAATTAAACTTTGCTGCAGGGGTGGGCAATTTTTTTTTTTTTTTACCAGGGGCCACATTAGAAACCTGAATTGTGTCACAGGGCCACACAATAAAATAATATTTAATTCTGCTCAACTTCCTTCCATTGCAAAATGCACTAAATCAAATATTTTGAATAGCTGGTACTGATAAACGGAAGAATAAAACACTCTTTGAATATTTATATTAATCTATTTGAAATTGTGGTATTTCATTTTTGTAATTTTGTGTATGTAATTTATAATCAGTCTCATGCGGGCCAGACAGGGATGTATAAAGGGCCGCTTATGGCCCGCGGGCCGCTGTTTGCCCAGGGTCTGGCCTATTAGGTTTCTAACGGCCTCAGGTGTCATGTATAATCTCTATTAAGGGACAAAATGGGACTGGGGTGCAGCTCTTCAGGAAGCCAGCTGTGACTCTCATGACCTGACTCCACTTTAAAGAATCAGGATTAAGAGGCTCACACTCCAAATAAAAAGCGCTCATTCAAAACTGGGGGATTGCAGTTCTTTTAAAAAATAATACTTACTAATACTAATACTAATACTACTGAAGCATCCCTGTTCTATATAAGCATATGGATTGTGTTGACATTTGTTTTATTAAATGTACTTTTAAACTAATGCCATCAGACAGACTTCTCCAGACAGCCTACCTTGAAGTCTCTGCTGTGCTGAGGTGTGTATTCGAAGGTCCACAGCGCCCGAACCAGTCCGGACAGCTGCTCGGTCACCTCCCCCGCCTCCTGCTGCTGGCTCCCCTTCTTCTGCCCGAGCACCCCGTTGGACTTGGCCTTGTCGTTGCTGCTGGTCGTCTCCCCCACCTTGAAGTGCTCCAAAGCCAGGTACTCGGCGAAGAGCTCCGTGTTGCTCAGGCACTGCAGGATGGCGTTCATGAAGCAGGTGTTGCCATGGTTCTTCAGTCCGGCTACACCCGGGACTTTGTCACCGAAGGGGAAACCCCCGCAATCGCTGTCATCGGACGGGAGTGACCCCCCGGTAGTGGTCGGGATGGAAGTGGCGTCGTCCTTCTCGTCCTCGGCGGCTTGTTCGTCGGTGCCAAAATGAGACAGAGTCGACAGAGTCCGGAGAACTCTGTTCATGAAGCTCCCCACGGAGCGGACCGAGCTCCTGCGGAAGAGTTTTTTACTGAAGGATTTCTTCTCCTTGTTACTGACAACCACCGACATGGTCAGACAAATCGCTTTCCCCCGTTTTAACACATTAATTTCAGAGCATCTCTTCACATTTACGCACTGACAGCTCCTCCACTTTGCGCGTCTGAGCGTAAGGCCCGGGCATATTTCTCAGCAACATGAGGCCTGGTAGTTCTGGGATCATGTGGACACCAATCAGCCCACCGGCAGCACTGCATCGGATTCCACGAACAGCCTCCATGGTGAGCCTCTTTCAGGGAGATTGGCAAGAACGATCGGGGTAGCCCCGCACCGAACGGCGGCCATCGTCTCTTAGCGGTCGGTCGGATGACATAACATCACCTATATGGTTGTTCGGACGCAAAACAAGGCGAGCAAGATGGTCGGAATGTAGCCAATAATCAAATTTCTCAATTAGCCTGAGAGTGGCGATCGGGATTCCTCATCATTTATTAAAGAAACCGCAGCTCCACCCTATTACTGGTATTTCTCCCGCTTCGATCATGAAGGTCCTGTGTTCATTCGTCAGGCTGGTGATGTTTACCCGCTGGACGTCTTCCCTAAATCGCATCCACAGTGGGCGAATTCGCAGGAGCGCCGCCAAACCGAGGAACACCCCGACCGGAGCAGCACAGCGCGCCGCTCCCTGGCGCCCGGCGGCCGCGGAGCGTTTCTTTGTGCGCCAGATCTGATGAGCGCATGATGCGGTGCCGAAAAGTTCTTATCAGTACTTCTCTCACTCTTTGAACGGCTTAATTCCTCATGTGAATGGGATTCGCAACGAGGCCGCTTCTCCCGTCTCCATCATCATCTGTAGCCACCGACACTGCGGGCAGGGCGGTACCGGCTGACGTCAGGATCAAACAGTGGTCCATGTTGGAGGAGAGCAGGTACAGCAGCATGTGATGCTGGATGACGCTCCATCCCCGTCTCTGGACCGCACGGACCCGATGGCTGGACAATTATTACATCATTCACAGAAAATCCACGGTTTTTATTTTATTTTTTAAATGTATGCATAATTTGATGAGCAGACGCCCAGCACATTCAACCCTGAATTGCAACAGGAAATAATTTGTCTCATCAATACAGTAATGTCAAATTAAAAGATACTCAATCTAATGTAAACAGCAATAAATCTTGCCATTTACATCTTCTCAATTTTATCTTATCAATAAATAACATTAAACTCGAAAAATTATTTTTTTAACAATTCAGTTCAGCACCAACTTATACTATAAAGATTAAATCACTTAATTTATCCACACAATGGGGAAATTATCTTTACACTCCACTTGTAGTAGTTGATTATTGAATGTAGTTTATTATTTTAGCTCTATATAAATGATTAGATTTATAGCACTTTTGTAATAAAGGATCTATGATTCCACTCTTCTCAATCAGGAGTCTTACGATCTGCTTATATGGGGTGCACCAGAAAGGAGCTGCCAACCACTCTACCATCATCCTCTCCTCTATTTGCATGCCTACAGCCCCCTTGTGTGTGTGTGTGTGTCTGTGTGCCAAACATATATGAGTGGAAAAATAATTTCCCTACGGGGATTAATAAAGTATACTTCTTTTTCTTAGTGTTAGATGTTTCATCTTCTATTTCCACATTTATTCCTCTGAGGGTTGATAGTGACAGACAAGCCCATTTTCATGATTGGAAGGTGAAAATACATTTAACATCACTTAGGAATAAAAAGGTGAAAAATGCAGCTCTTGTCAGACACCGACTACAAAGACAATGATACCAAGTATGTACTGCATTTAGAAGAAAAGAATGTTTATTGAATCAGAATTCTTAATTACAGACCCATTCATGTAAAGAACAAATAGCTACAACTATGCATAAACGAACGTGAAGCTCTTAAACAAAAATAGCTCACATCAGTAGTACTATAATCTTAAAGCTCCATTATATTAGTGTGACAAATAATTAACCATATTTCACTCTCACAAATCCTCTGATGTTCATTTGTTAATCCCATACTTAAAAACAAACCTTATCGATTTATTTACAACACATCCACCCTTTGGCTTGAAGAAAAGGGATACTCACCAGTGAGACATCATCCAAAGTTACACTCAGTATAAAAATATTCTGAACTACCCTGATTTTAACCTTTTAACATTCCTTTAAATCCTATTTGGTCAGGACTATAATCCTAAAATTCAGTAGGATTGATGGGCTGTCACATTTCAACCAACTTCTCCATTCATTTTCACATATCCATCCACCTGGGGATCTTTCAAACATGCCTGGGTCCCTGAAGACACGCCGCCAGCCATTAAATCTGGAGTCTATCTATTTCTCTCCATTGATGTTAGTAGTCGATGGACCGAAGGGCAGCGATGGTGGATGCCAGTCGACGTGGCAGCAGTTTGGCTGTCTGTCTGTATTCTTCAGGTTTGGCCCTCAGCAGGGTGACAATTTGCTGCAGGGTGCGGGACGGCTGCAGCCCCAGAGCGTCCATAACATTGCTCAGGTAGTCTGGGGAACAGAGAAAGGAGATTCAGTACAATCTCAATTCAGTACAACAGGAAGAAAACATTGTTTTGTCATTAGTCATCATCAGCAGAACTGCTAAATGTACCAATATCTGTGGCAATTTGTTTTGTGGAATGGGTGTTCAGTTGAGGAATAAGCAGGATGGCATCACAGTAGGTCTGCATGGTGGCCCGAGCGATGGAGCCCAGCCAGTAGTCTGCCGTGTTGTCCAGCTCAGGAAGGTCATCTCCTGGTACCGAAAGAAAGGAGTTAGTGGTGTGAGAACAGGATACAAGAGTCAGGGGAAAAAAGGGACTGGAAGATAAAGGTCAAAACTGTCTGAGTTTATTATTCAACTCTTGAGGGACCTAGATAAATGAGAATAATTTACACTACAAACACCAAAAAAACAATTTCAACATCAAACTACTGCGTTCTCACTCAAACAACATCTTTTACTTGAGGGTATGTACGTGTTCAATCATAACAGATGTTTATAGAGATTATGTCTGAATCAACCAGCCCTCTGATCAAATAAAGCCATTCCCCTGCCAAGCTAAAAGGTACGTGGACTGGAAATCAAACTGCACTGTTGCAAACTGACTTCAAGACTTCTAGATATTCATACTAGACATCAGTTATTTAAACTTGCAATTTGAAACAGATTATGCATACTTTTATCAAAGCAAAGTGAAAAATAAATAAAGACTAGGGTATAGCCTGGAAATGCATTGTTCTTCTTTCCTACTTTATCTTTTTTTTTCTGTAAATATCCGAAGATGGGATTACTAAAAAAAATTGCATACTTTTTCATACTAAACAGAAAGGTAGAACAGAAAAAAAACTGTGTAGTGCATTAAACTGGAGATAAATCATGTTTTCTAGTAAAAACAAACCTTGCTCTGGAGGGAAGGGCAGCTTCCCAGCATGTAGGGCCATCTCTAGTGCTGGGTCTTCCTGAGTCACAAATGGCTCCAAGTGGAGAGGCAGAGACATCAGGTACTGCCCTATCTGGAATAGAAACACGCATCTGATTTGATATACGTAATGTCTGGGAACTAAAGTATCCCATTACATTTTGTGTTCGGTGTAAATAAAATGACCCGTAGTTTGACAAAATCCCAAGCCCAATTGTTTTGTGATGCAAAATAAATACAGTTACCCCTCGCTTATTCACGCTTCAAAACGGCTTCACTGAGTTATGGATTTTTAATATGTAGTCACATGTTACCGTACGTGCATGCTATTGGCTGACAGCATCGGTAAGTGTGCTGCGTTCTGGGACTCAAGTAACGCAGCGCCCTTCTGTGTATCAAAGAAACTTTTATTTAATACAAAAGTGCTTTAAACAGTCTATCAGAGTGTGGGAAAAGGTAATACAGATCGGAGGTGGTTTAATATCAGTATGGGGAGGGTTCATAATGTTTAAATTACCGTAAATAATAAATAGTTTATCACTATATCGCGGAATTTCATTTTTTGCGGGTGGTCCTGGAACGCATTATCTGCGAGTAACGAGGGATTACTGTATTTTTATCTAGTGATCTAGGACTTATTTGAATCCCATGTTTTCTCAAGTCAAACCTTACATTTGTAATGTATTCCTGTGGTGACAGGCTGAATGTTGGGAGGTCCTCAGTGTAGCTCTCACCAAGTCCAGGTGACTCTTTTCCCTATACAAAGCATATGATAGTGTGAGATGATATCAAAATAAAAAAAACGTCCAACACTAAAATGCACGAGAACACATGCAATCTAAATGCATCTGAAAGATATTTTAAACTAATTATTGTGAAATTTTGACACTGATTACCTCCATTTTGGAGACAAGGGAGAGCTGGTGTTTGATTTGCAGAAAGACCGAGTCGAAGGCCAGCTGGTTTGCCTGCTGGTTGAGTCTGGTAAGAGAAGATCTGGATTCTGCTAACAAGTTGGAGTTACCTGTTCCCTTCTCCTACAAGAAAGGGTGAAAGAGATTACCATCCTCCTTGGCAAACTGTGAAGACAAACCATCTGATAACCTGCAGTTCTCTTCAGAGGACATCAACAAAGTCTGTCTTCATGGCTCAGCCAATGCCTTCCTGCATACCTTTAGGGAGTACAGGACCTCCATCAGGCTGCTGTATTCTGCCATGTTTCCCCTTTGAAGGTAGTTGTATTCCTGCCAAGGGTTCTTGGTGGTGCTCTTCCTCTCTCCGGAGCTGGCCTCCTGGAGTCCTGCCAAACTACGTGGGCTGTACGACTCCGACAAGTACTTACCCGCTGTGACCAGGATCCTAAGAGAACCGTTAATTGTGTTCATAGAGTGAATGCAAGTCTTTATAATCCCTTAATGACAGTGTGTCCCATAAGTTATTTATTAGTTTCAGAGAAAAGCATGGACAGAGGCAAAGGAGTAAAAACTAGAAGGTTATAAAATCTATTTCTTACTTGTTTGACAGCTGCTGCTCAAATGCTCCACACTGCCTGAGCAATTCCCCACATGTGGCAATAATCCTGCAAAAAACAGGTCAATATTGTTTAGTGTTTTTCATACTAGTACCAAAGAAAGACTACCAAGTATAAAAAACACATTTACCTGACAGAATTCTGGAAGGCTGTCCAGTCCTCCTGGAAAACAGGTGAACTTGACGTATCCTCCAGTTTACATTTCTTCCTGATTGACTGCAGTGTTATGGAGAAGTCTGACACGTACCTAAAACACATACAACATTAACTCTGGCTGCATAGTCAAAGCAAAGTCACCCATGTTATAACTGTGACAATAAAGGACCCGTACTTGTTGAAGAGAGCTTTGAGGGCTTTGAGAAGGCCACACACGGCCAGGCCATCAGTCAATTTGACACAGCGGTCCACAGCAGAGCTGGCCAGGCTGAACATCTTACCAACCGAGTGGCTCAACTCCTCCACACAATCAATTACTTCCCCGTGTTCCTAAAGAGATACAATATAAAGTATGTAAAGCTAAAGTAGGCACAGATAGAGAGAAAACAACTGAACATAGGAAAGTAATAAAAACACAGTTGTGTCATGGTTTTGATTTAATAACTTCATTTCTGTATGTGTGAGTGGCATCTAACCAAGGGAACGGCACTGATCTGGATTAGGAGATGGACTTCCTCCAGATCCCCATACTGTAGTTGATAAGATTTGTAGGGGTCATACAGCACATGGACCAGCTCATTCACCTTCAGCAGGTTATTCTCACCTGAGCAGAAAAATAGCCAGAATATTAAGACATAACTTTTTCAATATCTGTAGTCATGACTAGTTGACACACTCACCCAGGTGGGGCAGCATGGCAGCCTCCAAGCTGTGTCCAAAAGTGGACGTGGTGTGATGGAGTTCCAATAGGGTGTCTAGACGCTCCTCCTGGGGTGTCCTCTCCAAGGCTGTACTCAAGCAAACTGGGATGGATGGGACCATGGCACCCAGAGTTTGGATCAGCAACACCGTTACCACCTCATGTGGGTTCCTGAACACCTGTCGAGACAACGAAAACATCATTCCATGATTGTTATTGTGTAGCTCATCCCTATCCACTCATTCCCAATTATTTAGCATTGTTGAAACTTTACTCCACAGTATAGTTACTCACCTGACTGCACCACTGTAGTTGTGAGTGCCACGAGGAGAGCAAGGTATCATAGTATTCAGACAGCTGCTGATTCAGATTGAGTTCACTCTGAGAGAGATCCTGCCAGATGCTCACCAACTGGCTCTGGTCACGTAAAACAGACATCCATTCACAAATGGTCAGTAAAACAAGAAAAAACCAAACAGGCAAGAGAAAGTATTTTCTTAAGCATCTTCATTGGTGGAAAAAAGGTTTGGATCACCTACCTTATGACACTTGTAGTAGTAGGCAAGAAGCTGTGGCATTCTATCTATCTCTGTAAACACTTTAACAAACAGTTTGGCCTGGTCTGTAGAGGAGAAAAACATGCATTTATTGGTTTACTAATGAGAACTTAAACTGAACCATGAAGTGGATGTTGGAATATGAGGAAAGAAAGCACTAGTACCAACAGACATCGAATTAAAGGTGGCTACTATTTGTGGGCTAGCAAGGGCCTCCAGCCTGTTTTTCAGAGCTTCCAAGTGGACACACTTTTCAGAGAAATCTGGAGTGTCCACCAACATAGCAAGGCTGTTCTGCATGCTGGTGAGCTTGGAGGAAATCAATGCAAAGTCCTGGAAAAAAAAGAGGGCATTCTAGACAATATCTCAACACTGTATAGTTTGATTTTATAACAGGAATCCATTACAGTACATTCGCGCATCAACACTCGCGACTTCACCTCATCGCAGATATTTGGTAGGTAGTCATGTGATGCCGTACACGCATTCTTTTGGCTGACAGCATCTGAAAGTGCGCTCTGTTCCGCGAGTCTCGGACATATGTGAGACACAAAAGTGCTTTAAACAGTCGATAAGGGTGTGGGAAAAAGTAATACAGATAAAAGGTGGTATAATATCAGTACGGGGAAGGTTAGTAAATGTTTAAATTACCGTAAATAATAAGATAAATAGTTTGTCGTTCGATTGCGGAAATCATTAATCGCGTGTGGTTCCTGGAGCGCATTATTTGCAAGGAACAAGGGTGCACTGCATATCAATGATTGTAATTTAATAAAACCTAAATATAATACATTTGCATCAATTTAAATGCTTGAGTCTGAGAGGGGCCTTACTTGTTTAGCACACTTTAATGAGCTACAAATATTTCTGGGCCATTAAACTAAATCAGATACATTTATAGTGAATTATTCGGTTCAATAGTCTCATGTGATGAATGCTTAGAGGGATGTAGGAAAGAATGCGGAGTAAAAAGTTCATGATCACTTAACCAGTAAAATCATTTAGCATCTTATTTATTTACCTGTGTTTTGAAGGTTTCCTCGATGTCTGCACTCAGTGTGCTCCATTTATCTGCTTCCTGCAGAGCCTCTGCTGCCACTTGCATGCGGCCCTTCACTTTATCTATCTCTACAAGAACCTGGATAACATGATAAATATTAGAAGTATTCTTTGAGCGACATGTATATTATATATTACAGTACAAACATTTATTATTGAATAAAATGTTTCATTACCTAATGAGCACTTTAAATGTAAGTTAAGATTTGTACCTTGTTTTACATAACACAGGTTATTTATGACTTGTGTGTAAACATCTAGTAAGCTAAGTCATTTCTGTGTTACTATACATTTACACACCTGCATTGACTGCACAGTTTCTTGCTCAAACTTTTTGATGTCTTCCTTGACCAGAACCATTTGGTCCTTGAGAAAAGAAGCCTCCTGTTTCAAAGCCTCCACGTCACGCAGGACTCTAGGCATGTTTTGGAGGGCTTGATTACTGCTCTCTATACAGAGAAACACAGCAGTTTGAGTTTATGAGAGACATAGTGAGGAAAGCATATAGCAACTTCAATCACATTTGATTATTGTCAATGGCATTCAAATGGTTAGATGAATAGTTTTCTTGAACTTTGCTGAAAGTTTTTGTGTAGTCCAGCCTGTCCTCCTGGAAACTGCTGATATTTAATCTCTGGGTTGTCTATGATGACCATGTAAGACACAAGAGTTGCACTCCTGTAAAGATAATTAACATTCTCCGTGTGTGTGTGTGTGTGTGTGTGTGTGTGTGTGTGTGTGTGTGTGTGTGTGTGTGTGTGTGTGTGTGTGTGTGCCTCCTGTGTTGTCATCAAGTTGCTTCATTCATAAATTTGTAATACAACTATTTTCTGCAAGATATTGATTCAACTTAAGGGGCTGTTAATGTTAAACCTGCACTGACTTCAAAGTTGTTAGAATATTTAGTTCTGCATTCAATGGCACAAAAATAGTTAACAGGATATCATTTAAAAATCTCTTGAATAATAAAAATTTTCAACGATAACGTCATCATTGGGTTTGATTACATATTACATTATTCAATGTTAGCTCAATTAAGGGGAAAAACAACAACAACAGGCACTACGCCCAGCCATATGAAGACATCCCCAGTCTGTTCGTTCTGTCATTACTTCTCATTTCGGTTTGCCCACTCACCCTCAATGGCATTGTTTACTTCCTGTATGAACAGCTGCAGTTTCATGACGAGCGTCGCTGCGTGAGTATCCGCTTTCCCTGGCGCATCCTTTTGCACCACCTTAAATGCGCCATTCACCCAGTCTTTGACATCGAAATCGTCGTCTAGGAATTTGGAGAAATCCATTTACCCTCTTTTCTCCTCCACTAGTGTTCGAAGCGTGTCGGTGTTCTAATTCTTCTACAGTACAACAGTATGATAGTGTATGTCATCGAACCATTGCTAACATTAGCTAATTTTTCAAAAACAATGGCTTCGACACGAATATAAAATAAATAGCCCAAGAAAATGAGATTAACATCACAACTAAATATAGTTCCAACAATGCGACTGCTTCCTCCAGAGTTGTTATTAAATGTCTACTGTTTTAAAGGAGAAAAGTAGAGTCATTTCTCTCTGTTGATAGAGGTAGCGCTTCTAACACTTGACAACAACTTCCTTTTTGTGTCTTCTACTTTTCCGTCCCCGGAAACAACACGTACGACGATTTATGTACCTAGTGAATAATATTTAAATCAAATCTGTTTGTAATACAAACGACAATTTTGATGACTTTATAAAGAAAGTCATAACAGCTGGTCAAAAAAAAAAAAGGACGAACAAAACACATTAAACTATTATCTTGACGCAGTGTCACACCGAACTGTATCCGTGCTGAAACGTAGTCTAAGCGTTGAAAATCGTTTATTGGGCCTTTATCATTGTTTTTCGTTTGTCCAACGTGACGTGTTTCAAAAATAAGTAAATAAATAAATAAAAACAATAGGGAGCCACAATTTAATTTTTTTATATTGATATGTACATACAATTTATATGCATGGAGTTTTACAGTAATCGTTTCTAGTTATTCATTTTTGTTGATTCAAAATGTGATGTCAGAAAAGAGAAAATAGCTGAATTGTTGGGCTTTGCAACTTGTGAGTGGATTATTTAGGAAAAGGAAGGAAATATGCTCATTTTGAATTGATAGTATTGCTCCTCTGCGTTACCAAAAAATTATCTGTCAGCCACCGTGCAATCATGCAAATGTATGCATACGGGAGCAACTGGACATATCACAACAAATGAATTAAATTTTACAAGTTATATCAAGTATAACTGTTTACACCAGTTAAAGATAATGAGTTGTTGTATTGGTCTTAATCAAAAATAAATTCTAAATATGAGTGCCTTTCATTCCCTCAGACATAAAACTTTACAGTTTCTGCAGCAGCAGATGTTTATCTACAAACACAATCCGTATCATGAGTATTATGCAAACCACAGTGCAGGTTAAGTAGTACATGTGGAGCAGGAAGGTAGTAAAGAAACGGAAAACGCATACCAAACACTCTTCAGCCATTTGGGAGGATATACAAGATCTGCTCTTCAGCTCTTTTAAAAACGGGAATGACTGATTGTATGAAGGGCACAATGTCCAAGGCAGTGTTTACCCCGTCTTCTCTATTATCCTTCCGAGGGGCGCTTCACCTGTCTCAGATCATTCTGTCTCTAGTCACCTTTCTCCTCGCTGCCTTTAGAGGAGAAAGCCTTTCCTACTGGAACTACGCTATGTTCACCTGGTCCTTCTGCCCCATCATGACCCTCATCATCACCATTATTGAGATGTTTAAGCTTGACCTTGTATTCAATGGCATCTGCTTGGACTGGCCAGACTTCACCACAGGAATGGCTATGTCATCTACGCTCATGACCATCTCCGCTGCTATAATGTACGGCAACTTCTATGCCTGCCTGGATTGTCCTTATGGCTGGGTAGTGACAGTATTTGCCATCTTGTGTAGCGTTGTCTACACCCTTGAAGTGGTGAAGGACAAATTCCTGGACAAGAAGAAAGCGACCTACCTGGCTGCTCTGCCTGGATTTTGGAAAGTTTTGGAGGCCTTTGTGAGCTGTATGATTTTCGTATCGCTGAGCGGTTACAGTAACAACCTAGCTCTGGTCTTGTGTGTTATAGCCTATGCCATTCCTTTTCCCGTTGTCCTTCTGATTATTGTCATAAACATCTTAAAGAAACTGAGAACATGTTTTCCATTTAACCTGGACAGGTTTGGGTTTATATTCCTAATAGTATGTGTTGTGCTGTATATATTTGCTGCTATTATGTGGCCCATTTTCACGTTTATAAAGAATTCTCGTCCCATTGACTGCCCACGCCGGTTCTGTATTTGGGCTGAACAGTTTATGGTTGCCTTTATGACCTATGTGAATCTCATTCTTTTCTCAGTGGACCTAATCTTTACCCTGCTTGGTATCTGTGGCTTTAAACGTACATGAACATTTCATACATCAAGAATTTTACTGTAAATCTCTGGTTGATATTGGAACAATGAGTTTATAAAAACTGGAATGAACATACATGTGTTTCCTGCCATTTAAAAAAAAATTAATATACTGAATTGATTCCCGAAGGGAAATTAAGAAGGCACAATCTAGTTAGTAGTTGAAATGCATGTGTATATATTAGTCTGTTTATGGAATGAGCCAGAAACAGACAAATGAGAGCCACAAACCCCTCAAACCAGAGTGCTTGATGTATAATTGGAATAAAGTGGCTTTCATTAAGATGTATTTGCTACCTAATTATTATTCTTATTATTGTTATTATATGTTTGCTGAGAGTTTAAATTACAGGGACAAAATATGCGGCTAAAAAAGAAATTTACAGCATCAAGTTGTTTATCATTAAAAAAAATATTAATTCAAGTTAGAATATAAAAAAATTATTTCGATTTGGTTCTGGTGAAATTTAATTTCATTTAATTTCAAACATCATCATAAAGTCAACAGAGATTTAGAAAAGAGAGAGAGAGAGACACGCTTGTGTCTATTTTCTATGAACCACATAGACAGTTAAATTGCATGGCAAGTGTGCAGATGGGCACTTTATGTCAATCAAAATTCTCAATAAGTAGTAAACAGAAGTACAACAAGAACTGAAGCATTCACTGATTCAAATGTAACAATTGCATCCCATCTGCTAGAGTTCTGGTGTTGAGGAGACTTTTGTTGTATTTTCAAGGTGTCTGCCATCTAAATAATGAAGATTGTCTGTAATTCAATTGTGAAGTGTCTGTTTTAGTTTTCATTTAGTTTCCTCAAGGATTTACTGCCTTTTTCCAAACAAAAGAGTACTGTAGTATATTTAGTCCTCGCAGCTGTGGTCGTTACACGATATGAAACCGAGATAGCAAATGCAAATTCCAAGGCAAACATTCATAACTGATACAGAAGAACATTTTAACAGATGACTCACATGGACCTAGACGACACTTCTACAACAATGAAAGTAAAAAAACTCAGGCCTCCTCTGGTTCCTCAAACTCCACCGTCTCAAGCAGACCCTGAAAACAGAAGTAGTGTGAGTTGCAGTAGACAGGAGACTTGTTGGGACATGGGCCCACCACTTCTGGTTTCAGCGATGCAAAGGGGTTGGCTCCACTTCCCTTCATGTCCATCTCCAACTCCAAAAGGATCTGCAGGGAGTAGGTCATCTCTGTCTCACTGTGGAAGACAGGAAGCATCAGCAGCTATGACACATAATAAGTCATGGACTAATCCAAATGAACAATACAGTTAAAATATAACATGCAGGCTTGGTGGACACATTTATCAGGTGATATATTATATCACACAATTGTGTACACAGAGTACACCAATGCAAACAATAAACATCAATACCATAATTAGATGTATGGTGTACTAGTGGTGGAGGTGGGTTTCAAATTCTAATCAATTACAGATCTATTCTAAAAATAAGATTACTTAATACTTTATATACAATATACTGCAGACAACAACCACAATATTAAGACCATAAAGTAATACAGTATTTTTAAGCAGTACTTATTAATACAAGAACCAAAAAAAGCAATACCATAGTATCTGCTCCAGATACTATGGTATTGATTTATTATGTTATTTATAAGTGAGCAGGATATTAATGGGGAGGGTAGCGACGTATTCTTAATGTAGTTACACCCTTATTAGTGGTTTAATATATTGCAGTGCTTCATATTTATATATTAATTCATTCATCATCTTGAAGATGATGATCATCTTTTCTTAAGTCGTTTATCCAAAGTACAGGTCCCAGCTGACCACAGGCCAGAGGAGGGGTACACAGCATATTTATATATTATACAGTATAATATAAAAGGGATAATGTTCTATGTAATGTATACAATATTTGAGGAAGCACTAGCAACTGAAATGCAAAATGTAGTGGTACTAAATTACTAAATGTCTCTCTAAAGTTGAAGTAGAATGAAATTGCAGCAGATTAAAGAACCCAAGTAAATGTGTTTATTGACTGTCAATCACTGTAAATCTGTTGGGAGGTGTGTGTATGTGTGTGTGTGTGTGTGTGTGTGTGTGTGTGTGTGTGTGTGTGTGTGTGTGTGTGTGTGTGTGTGTGTGTGTGTGTGTGTGTGTGTGTGTGTGTGTGTGTGTGTGTGTGTGTGTGTGTGTGTGTGTGTGTGTGTCGCTGTGATTTTACATTCACCTGAGAGTAGTGAAGAGAGAAGGAATCTCATAATCCCGAAGGAGTAGGAGTGTTGGAAGCCATCCCTCATCAAGGCCCTGACTGGCATCAAACCCTTCACAGACATGGAACCATAGTTCAACATGAACAAGAACCTCCAGATCAGAAGACATTTTCTATGATGCACGGATTTCAACTGCTAAATTTTCTTTATCATGGCAACCATGTTTGCACCTGGATGAAATCCAACCACCAGATCTGGTTTGGCTGCTTCCTCTTTCTCCACAAGCTCCTCCCAGAACTCATGATAGAGTCCCCTATAGGCACTGATATAGACCCTCTTCTTGGGGCCGAATGCCCTGAGGGGAGGCCTCAAGATGGGTCCGTTCACCACCTCTGGTCCCACCATGACTAGTTCAATACCCTCGTGTCCTGGGAACATGTTATTCAGCTCATCATAGTCAGTTAGTCTCGCTGCCAGAGTCTCAGAGTTGGCTGCTCCTACCAGATGAATGGTGAGAGGTTTGGAATAAGGTTTGAGGCTAAACAGCCTTACTCCCCAGGCAATGGTCAGTGGCCGTGAGAAGAACTCACTGCAAACCCTCCAGACTGACTGTCTCAGGTCCTCATCATTGGGGCGAGGCCTGCCAGCATTCATCCACAGGTCTTTCATGTTTGCTCCATTTAAAATGGGATCGAGGCGAGCTGTGACATCTCCCTGCATCACAAGCCAGTCGTCCCAGCCTTTAACATCCGACTGGGGCTTGGACCATTTCTCTGTGGGGAAGGGAAGGTCTCCTGAGGGTAAAAAACAATGAAAGTAATCTAGTAATATAACATTCAAGAAAATGGATGAATGGATAGAGATAGCTCATTAGTAAGGAATGTAATCTCTACTGTAAATTCCTGCATTGTTTTACCTTTGAATAAAAGCCATTCCACAACTCTGTCAATGGCAGCTATCCGCAGCTGTGAGCAAAACTTCTTGTGTTTGGGCCAGTCGTCCTTCTGACACTCTTTATGACAGTAGTAAACATTTAGGCATCTGAGATTAGAATGAGAAATCTTTGATTGCAAAATGATTAACTTTGATGAGGGAATATCTGGGTGAAATATTTTGATGTAGTTGTTCACCTGCCACAGCGTTTTAGGTCCTGTGGGTTTGAAAGCTGATGTGGACGCTTCTCACAATGTGAGCATATTTTAAATGACTCTTCCATCTTCTCAAACATCTCCTTTTGAGAACGGAAAGCCATGAGTTCACTCTTGGTCTCCAGACCAGCTCTGCACAGGAAAGGAAAATAGAACTTAGAAAGACAGCACACACTCAAAGCATTTCAAAATGCACCATTCATTTTTGTTTAATTTCATATTTTCAGTGTGGTCATGCTTGACTGGTTTATTTTTTGTTAGGAGTGTTGGATCCAATGCAATTTTTAGAGAAATAGATGCAATGCCTTATCCAGCTGATATGAAATGACAACTCCATTGTGAAACGAACCCACTTTTTCTAAAAAGACATGAAGATTGGGGAGAAAATGACATCTGTAAGAGTCACAGTCACAACATGAATGGAGCCTTTGGCATGCTGGAGGCAAGTTTCCAGTGCGCTGGTGAAGGCTCTGCATTGAATAAAAGTGCATCTGGGCCAGATTCATGTTGCCAGAGAAACAATGATGGTGGGCTCGTGCAACAAACCAGAACCAGTCGAGGGATGATGGGTGCCAGTGACCTTACACTGATGCTGTGTTGAGATGTCATTACTGTGCCCCAGATGAGATTGAAATTACTCATCTAGATCGGCCAGCAACGAGCCTCAAGCTAAACCCCATTAAACACAACCACATAAAATGACACCCAGAGGTTGAACCAGTCCATGAAAGGGAGGATTAACGCCATAATATAAGGTTATGTGGGACACACTAATTGTGTAAAATGCTATACACTCCAACTGTGTTTTTACTGCACTAATTTAAGACTATCATTAAAAGTTAATAAGGAAGAAAATACTGCTTGATATTTTCATACTACACAAATAAATTGAAGCAAAACTTACAAATAAACAAAGTGGTGCATTTTTAAATCCCGTGAGCCTGCAATAAAAATAATTTTTGAACAGTAACTCATTAGTATTGGGTAACGGTTAAATTACAAAAACTACCATTTACAAAATGAGCAATATTTAGCCAGCTGATCGTAAGTCTGTGGAGACCTTTGGTTTTCTATTCTTAGACTTAACATTTACCACAACAGGAGTAAAGGAGTGGAGGTAGCATTCAAATTAGTGTATGCAGGGAAGTTTAATACCGTCAAGTCGGACTAAAATATTGACTTAGAATGTTAACGTCTCAAAATGACATTCAAATGTCGACCCGTCAGTTTTAACAAGCTCAAGGCGGATGTGTCGCTGTAGCTGGATGTTTTTGAAGGAAAGTGTCTCAGGGTGGAAATATAAATTTAGATGTTGGTCTCTAACATTAAAAGTCTTGTAACAGAGGTGTAAATAATTGGGCCTACCTCTCGGCCTCTGCCATTTGTGAGCGAGTTTGAGTCGAACGCGGTGTCTTTCCTTCCGTCTGTGTGGGCGGCCTGCTGGGGGTTGTGGCCTGCTGGTTCTGCTGGTGTCAGATATAGCCCAACACCTGTGCTGTCCCTTCATCCAGAAAGCTCCAGACCATTCCTGCCTTCACAGAAGCCATAGGAGGTCAGAACGGCAATGAGAATAAAACAATTAAACCTCTTCGTAAAGTAGTGGTGCCTTTTTCTTTTCATTTATCTCCATTTGAAAACATTTTATTATGTTTTAGAAGCCAAACTTTTGTGGCAATTTCTTGAACATGAGGGCCTCACGCTGGGACATTGGTCGACTAACTAACTGGGATGACCCAGTTTTGATCTGTTGTGCTTCAGCAAAGTCAAACAAGATTTTGTAATTGTGAGATTTGTAAATTTAAATACATTGTGGTTTTATGTGAGAAACACTAAGCTGTTTCAGAAGTTTTACATTTCCTCTGCTCAAAGTTAATCATTATCAGATTTTTAAGGATCTAATGATATTACAGGAATAAGTAAAATGAGTTAATAATAGCTGTTGGCAACATTTGATGGCAAACCACAAAAGTATTAATAATTATGTAATTATTTGTAACATTTACAAACCTTTAATAACATTGTGATAACTTTCACAACACATATTGTGAAATAAATATTTTCAAATGTTTAAATATTCACACTCATTTCAGCAGCAGTTCTGTAGTCCATGCAGCAGACATATAATATATTTTTATTTACACTGCAAAGCTTTAAATAAAACTCATGTGATTTGAATGATAGGATGTTTTTCCTCAGTGGTTATGTATCCTTAATGCACATGAAGAGAAACCATATACTAAAAGGTGTCCCCAAAAAAATGTATGCAAACTTCAAGTAGTTGTAAACCAGGTGTTTATTATAATTTTATACGTGTGTATGTGTGTGTGTGTGTGTGTGTGTGTGTGTGTGTGTGTGTGTGTGTGTGTGTGTGTGTGTGTGTGTGTGTGTGTGTGTGGGTGTGTGTGTGTGTATGTGTGTGTATGTGTGTGTGTGTGTGTGTGTGTCTTCTTCTTCTTGTGTGCTTTTACCTCATTCATCCACTTGCTGGCAGTGTCACACTGTAAAGGCATCAGCAGCAGTGAGAAATTGTCCCCTTAGCTTTTCATTTGTTATACATAGCAGGTCAAAAGCAGGGATTTTTGTATTTAGATGTTTGACATTGATAAAATGTCATAAATCACTTTGTTTGTTTACTATTTGTGAAATAGGATACAGCATATACAGTACAGCACTTAAAATACGAGGAAAATGGAGCCATTTCTCTTTTTTTAATGGAATTTATTGGCTTATCTCTGAGGAATGATATCATCCAAAGCTTTGAAAAAAGTATGTTTACCTTTGTTGACACAAAGCCATACAATGCTACAGAGGAAAATGGTGAAAGTGTCCATAGTTCATTATAAAATTCAGTTCCTTGTAGTATATAAATGATGTCAATAAAGAGGAAGATATTGTATTAATCCATTGAAATTGCTGTTTAAACAGCTTTGCTCCTTAGTTTCATTATGTTTGCTCTTTTCATCAACAGATGGAGCCATAGTTCGGATTGTGTGTTTATTTATAATGCCGCTCTTATGACATGCTCAGATCCTGTGCACCCCAGTCACCCACAGTACGTAATATACACCCTTATGGGGGTGCACAGTGTTCTCAAAGTGTATGATAATTTTAGGTCAGAGAGGATCAGGTTTCATGATTGGGACTACATTCAATACCAAACAGGGAATCATTAAATTATTACATATTTACACCCATCATTATTCATATCAAATAATAGTGTCACCTCAGGGAATCAACATTGCATACATTTGTATTTGTCTGAAAATAATGATGCTGAGTGGTTTCTGTAATCTGTTTCACTGATTAATAATTTCAGAAAGAACATTATTTAATAAATCATTACAGCAGTCAAAACACATTTTTCTAGTTTTTTTTCTGTCTCTCTGCAGCATTTTAGATGGTGATCCTCAGCACCCACATGTGCCAAGTGGCAACAAAACAAAGCAATGCTATTCTCTAAAAGGCTGCAGGAAGCCTGCCAAGGGCATTAGGAAGTCTCCAAATAAATGCCTTTTTGAAAATCACATCTTTAAAGGACTTGCGGCACAACAAAAACCTCTTAATTGTCGAGTCCGGCCTCCTCTAAGTCTACATGAGGCATGAGGCCCTGGAAACATATGTAATGACAGTTGCAGTAGGCTGGGGGTTTATTGGGGCAGGCCTGGACCTGCTCTGGTTTCTGTGAGGTGAATGGATTGGGTCCGCTGTCCCTGATGTGAATCTCCAGCTCCTCCAGTATCTGTAGTGAGAACTTCAGCTCCATCTCACTGTGGAGACAAAGAGAAAGGTCATCGATCTTAACATCAGACTAGTATTTTGTGATCCTCATGAGAGACTGACAAGAAATCAAACATCTCAATTAATTTAACATCCACCCACAAGAATTCAACGTGAAAAAAATACAGAGGAATAGCTTTAACAATGAAGAATGAGAGCAACATCAATAAGCTTACTATATCATTAAAAGTGAGTCTACAGGGGTAGTTTTCTGAGAGAGGCTCCAGCAGAAGACATAAATCTTCTCTTCAACTTGGCATTTGAACAAGAAGCTGAGATTCACCACAAGAACAAAGGTTTACAATGATGTGACTGACCTGTACATAGAGAAGAGGGAAGGGATGTTATAATCTCTGAGAAGCAGAAGGGTGGGCAGCCAACCTTGAAACAGACCTTGGGTAGCGTGGAACCCTGTGTCAAGAACACACAGGAGATGCATAATAAGGGCCTCAAATAGACAGGACCGGAGAACGCAGTGCTTTTTATGCAGATAACAAAACCAACAACCTGAATATGTTGTGAAAACACAAGAACTCCTGTTGTCTTTTTGACAATTTGTCAAACCAGCATGTAAACATAACTATAGCCTCACCAGCAGCATATTTCTTTAAGATCTGTTTTTTTCTATCTCACTATTCAAAAATGACAATATTCCTCTGCCCTGATTAAAATACTTAAAATATTCAAATAAAATGCCCCAAAAAATGTATTGTTCTATAAGCATTGGACAAATTTAGATTGGAATACATCATCTGGATCCATGTGTACCACATCTTATCAAAGAAAAATGCCAATCTAAATCTCTTTTTACTAATAAAGAATTTAAGTATCACAGTCACATGAGAATGTGGGTTTGATACAACTGTATTTGACTGTATGGAAGCAGAGACTCTCAAATGATTGCTATTTTTAACATCATTAAGTTATGAACGCTGCCAGGGCACACGTGACATCATCCATCTAGCATTTCAACCCAGAGAGGAAACAAAAAAATGTTTGATGGTAAACTGTTGTAGTTTTTGTATAAAATGGTGTATCAATATAGGGGAAGTCATATTAAAAAGGCATTTATTTAGAATAAACTATAACACACCTCACTGAATCAGTCAGCAGTATGATACCGACACTCAGTTTACAATCTTCATGGAGAAACTGAGTGACCACTGTGAGGTTCAGTGTAACAGAAATCAATACGGTTAAGGTAATTGTTCTCCAAACAACCTGACTTCATTTGGAAAATTCAGCTGGACTACAGAGAAATTGTTCTACCTTAAAATGTTCTGAGTCAGCTAAAAATTCAGGCCATACCACAACAGGCTACGTTTATGCCAGGTTTGGGTTCATAATCCTGCAGGACCTGAAATGACAGATGTCTCTTTCGCTAACTGGTTTATGCCCCAAGTGTGTTATTTTCCTCTATGAGCAGTGAGGCAATGCAGTGAATAATTTGACCTTCAACCAGATGATTGAAGTTCAAGCCACCAATTCTGCAAATACTATAAATCCTTCCAATTTAAGTGTCCTGAAATCGGACAAAACCGGGAGAGCAGCAAACTGAGAATTTCACTGAACTCATCAATAAAGTCACACATTACAAGTTTGTCCAAGGGACTTACGTAATCAGGGATTAAATATTAATCAGCATCTAGTAAAGACTGTCAATGTGAGAGTTATTAAAGTGTCAGCTGTTTACACACTACTTGTTTAACTGGTTGGAAGTATGTTTGGTGAAGATGAGCTGCAGTGTTTAGTTTGTGAAACGCAGAGGGTATCATATTTCTCACTGCCTGTCTTTCCAGCTGAACTCCAACAGCAGAGAGAGAGATAGTTGTAATTTGAATAATGTATGCCACGATGCCAACATCCCAGAGGTTACACTTCACATCATGATAAAACATTTAACAGGGATTAAGCGTTTGGGCGCTTTGACTCTCAGGAGATAGGGTGACAAAGAGACACTGCAGTCTGACTCTTAATGACTGCAGTAATAGCCTGGTTTCACTGTGAATTTGGGCCATATGGTGCATAAATTTGCTGTTGATGATAATAGACTCACTGTGTTTCCTCATCTGAAAAAGACGTTTTGGAGCAAAGATGATCCAATTTATTTTCCTGGATTATTAAACTTGTGTGGATGTTGTGTCTGTGTTCATGAGGTGAATGCATCCATGGTCTAAATGTGTATGACATGGCATCTATTTGCCCTATGAGAGCTGACAGCTAAAATCACACTGCCTCCCTTATTTCCTAGGTCTGCATCTGTTTTGTGCTGCTTTTTAGGAGTCATTCCGTTTCTCTTTGTGGTTGTCACACCTTCCTTTCCTTTCATTCCTTTTGTCACACCGACTGCTTCTCTATTACTTTGACTGTGTCATAATGCAGGGCTCTGGCGATTGGGCAATATGAGCCAGCCAGACATTTTACTTGCGGGATGACTGATTCCTGTATATTTAGCTCCCAAGGTGCTTGCAGTGGTAACTGAGCCAACAGTTATGGGCACAGCTGTGTTAGGCTTTACTGCTGTTTCCCAGGTTGAAGGGTCAAAGAGCTGATTGAGCTCTGGTGCCAAAGATTTGTGGGGTTATACAGTACTTCCACCTTAACAGGGTGGGTGACAGTCAGAGTGGACAAAGGGACACAGAGATTTTCATTCTAATGTAATATTTGTCCTGAAAAACAGAAAATTTTACTATGATATTCTCATAAAGTATACTAATAATTAAAGAAAAAGGGTTCCATGATGTTAGAACATTGCACGTCCTTTGACTAAAAATGGGGACAGGGATGGGGTGATTGTTCAATCAATTGATTTTTGCCCAGTGGCTTGCAATGTTCATCAGAGTGAAACAGGGAGGAACTGACGCTCCTCTTTCAAAAAGCCAGTGTACCAACATTACACTGAGTTCACCAATCAGAACCCAACCTCTTTCCATCTGCTCCCATTAGTCACTCTGAATCCCAATAAAAGAGGCGCTAATGAATAGGCTGGATCCACCGGTTTACATGTCTGCTGCTCCTGTGTTGTCTCAGAAAGGCAACTGTCAAACGAGCACTAGGAGAAAGGAGTTGCCTTGTAAGCTGAGTATTTTCTATTTATAGCAGCAAAAATCATTATGTTCTTCACAGTTTGATTAAAGGCATTTTGAGGTGAAACTCTCAGGTCATCTAGACCTTTTCTAGAGTTTTTGTGGCTGTGCAATCATTTCTCACCAGGATGAAATCCAACCACTAGGTCTGGTTTCACTGCTTCCTCTTTCTCCACCACCTCCTCCCACAGCTGATGGTAGAGACCCTTGTAGGCGCTGATGTAGACCCTCTTCTTGGGGCCGAAAGCTCTGAGAGGGGGCCTCACGATCGGCCCTTCCACTACCTCTGGTCCCACCATGACAATCTCGATACCCTGGTGTCCAGGGAACATGTTGTTCAGCTCATCATAGTCAGTCACCTTAGCTCTCATGGTCTCGTTGTGGGAGGCCCCTGCTATGTGGATAGTGATTGGTTTAGCATGGGGGTTGAGGCCAAAGTGTTGTATGGCCATTCCAACTGTAAGAACCCGTGAGAGGAATTCACTCTGAATCCGCCACAAAGATTCCCGCAGGTCAGTGTCATCTGGCCTCGGTATGCTGACATTCTGCCAAAGACGTGTCATGTTGGTGCCCGACACAATGGTATCCAGATGCAGCCTGAAGTCGTCCTGCATAGGAAGCCAGTCCTCCCAGTTCTTCACCTCAGTAACTGACTTGGACCACTTCACAGTGGGGAATGGGAGGTCTCCTACAAGGGTGACAGGATATTTATTTGACATAAAACTGAGAACACTAATTTGCTTTGCAAGTTTAGGTAATGTTTGAAAAGCAATCAGAGACTCAAAAGCTGAGGGATTTTTTAAAATTCTTTTTTTCTCTCAGGCTTTTAATTTCTCTAGCTCAGCTTTTAAATTTTCCGTCTCAATAATGGGATTTCTCTAATTTGTGAACTCAAAGAACTGCTGAAGCATTTTAATTTTAATTTCATCGCTTTTTCATTTCTCACCAGTAAACATCAGCCATTCCATTAGCCTGTCAATGGCCACCAGACGAAGGACCTTGCAGACCTTTTTATGCTGAGGCCAGTCCTTTTTCTGGCAGTCCTTGGTGCAGTAATATACATTCAAGCACCTATGAAAGAAAGATGAGATGAAAAGCAGTGGAGAAAGACACAACGAATGGAAGTTTGACTAAAGAAACCCATAGAAACAGTATCAACATTAAATTTTACTCAGCACACCAGATGCATACTGTATGAATAAAGAGAATGTCGATCGAAATGATTGCCATTTATATGGGATTATGATCATCTCATCTTTTATCCAGCAATAAACTTAAAATTCCAATTCAGTATGACAGAACTTAATGATAATAATAATAATAATAATAATAATAATAATAATAGCAATAATAATAATAAACCCTTCTGTTACATTTTTTTACTTCCTAATTTATAAAATGAATCTAGTATTGTGCCAGTGCAATGCTGAGTATGAAACAATGTTTCAGATATAACCCTGTGTGCTATGTTCAAATAGTGTTTATAAAGATATCTTAGCATGTGAACATGTTAAACTAATACACGGAGCAAAAGGTTACAAAAATATAACTGTCATAGTTCATTCATTCATTCTTTGTCTACCTCTTGTTCCACTTATGGCAGGTCACGGGGGTTGCTGGAGCCTAACCCAGCTGACTTGTGGGCGAGAGGTTCTGCAGTGCACTGGCATCTCCGAGCACGACGCCAGTGCACTGCAGACCTCTCATGGGTATCTATCTATAAATAATATACAATAGATCATAATCTACCTGAAACGTGCTGGCATGCTACTGTTACCATTAGTTCAAAGCACTGGCATGATCTTTAGTGATTCCTATTTTTGTTAGATGATTAGCTGCGGGATCTTGTGCCAGGACACAAATAGCTGTCAAACTCATCTCCAAATTCCGCTCATGTTTTTTTCCAGTGGCAAATATTCATTTCCACATATCCAACTAATCATTTATAAGGCAATGGGCTCCATCATAATACACTCTGGGCATGTTAATCCACCAAAAGAGGCTTACAAGTGGGAAAACGAGTCAAAATAGGTGCAGAAAACAAGTGACCTTGACAGGTAATGTAAAATATTGCTGCAGATATAGCCCAGCTGTGGGAATAATAAATGGGTCAGCGTGAATCAGAATGATCATGAAAAAGGTGAAGGGATAAGCAGGTAGGGTGTGAATATTTGAGGTAATTATAAGAGGATCTCAAGGGGCAGCAGTTCTGTTTTCTTTCTGCTTAGCATCTGCTGATGATCACTTTTCTCAGAGAGGCAGTAGCAGCTGAGAATTTCAGAGTCCCACACATTCAAGACCCTGCATGTGTGTGTGTGTGTTTGTGTGTGTGTGACTCAGAGAGAGAGAGAGAGAGTGAAGCCACAAAAAATGAGGTGCAGAAACACTGATGCTTTCGTAAAAATGCAGCATACTGGATTTCACATTTTCATTGTGCTCAAAATAGGCTTAGCTGCAGAGTTCATGAGATTCATCACAGTTAGGACTTGGGCTATATTTGCCTTTGGCCGCTCTCCACCGCTGTAGAGCCGTCCTCACCTTCCTGGCCTATCATTCCACCACTGATATAAAAGCAACTGGTAATGCTTCACACATGACAGCAATTGGCCAACAATATCAAAACATCATTGTGACCGGGTGATGATTGGGCTGACCAGAACACACTTAGGGTTCCAGTGCCTTAAATATTCTGAGTGTCAACAATGATTAATGATAATCACAGTTAATGTTGCATTATGTCATGAACCGCACATGGACACATCGCTGGTCATTCTCAAGCATCATCCTTCATTTGTGGATTTGCGCTCACTTCACGCAGCGCTTCAGGCTCAGGCCCTCAGGGAGATGCTCTGGGAGTTTGTTGCAGCTGGTGCAGAATTTGAAGGTGTCCTCCATCCTCTGGAACATCTCCTTGTAGTTTTGGAACGATATTCCTCTAGTCTTTCCCTCAACGGCAGCCCTTAATAGAATTACACACATTTAACAAGCACAATACGCTATAGAGGATTTGGATATGCTTTGTGTGGAAATCAAAGAGAAAATCTGTAAGGAAATCAAGTCAGAGGATCAGTTTATAATACCTGTATTCTCCATAGTCCTTCATTTGGAGCTTGTCGAGAATCACCTTAGAGAGCCCAGGAACGCTGGCGTCAAGAGAGTAAAAGCCAGATTGGTCAGAAAAGACACTGTCAGTTCCTGGTGTGTAGGATTGTGGGAGCGCTGGGACCTGGGATGCCATGTTGTGGCTTTCAGTTTCTCCTAGGAGAGGAATTAATCATCATGAAACCCTGAATGATGCTCTTTGTAGGCATGAAAACTGAGCATTTCATGTTGACGTGAAGACACATTAAACAGACTTTCAAATTATCAATGCCTTTGCTGACTGCTGTCACCTGTAAAAAACATATGCGGTATAATTTTAAAAACAATTTGTAGTATCCTGGTGGCCCATAAGCCCCTAAACTCGTGCCTCTTACTTTAACTGCACCCGGATCACATTTTACTGCCTCCCCAGTGTGTGAAAAAATGCATCCCTTTTAATGAAACCCCCTTTGAAAGATTTTATATATTTATCCATGTGAGCTGTGTGCATACTGAGGTGAAATGTGGAGTTGGTAGGATGTGACAGACAGGGACTCCCCCCACCTTATCAAGCAAGGCTGATAAATGAGAGGAAGCAGGGCTGTAAATGTAAAAATACAGTTTCAAGCTGAACAAAAGTAACCCTACCTGACGGGTAACATGCTGCCCCGACAACAAAGATTTTCACTGGGATTACAAATCTCCAGGCAGGGACTGAAATGTTACTCTTAATCATGTATCACCACTGCCAGGACCCACAAAATCTATTTCTGAACCAATGATAACATTGAATAAAAAAATAGTTATACACAACTTCACAAGGTGAGACTCTCCAGATTCTCAAGGATACATTTTCACTAGGCATCAGATCGCGGATGCACAGACCGCCTCTTTATACAACATTATGTTCATCTCAAGGAAGGCACGTGTTTTTCCTTCTCATAGATCTGAAGTCTGAAATAGACATACTAAGGATTTAAGACCAGGATTGCTTTTGACATTGAAATAAACCATCTGTCACATACACCCATGCGTTGACGACAGAAATTTTCATGACCAGGATGACCGCAAAACATTTCAAACAGGCAAATATGTTTTTAAGAAAAAAAAAAACAACAACAACAAAATCACCCTTTTTGGACATGTCATGCAATTTTATGGTGTTCCTGACATGGAGGAAAATATAAAACGGACAGAAATGTGATCTTGTGGTGGCGGCACTCATCATAGAACACACATGCTTCCTTCAGAAATGTGTTATACGTTTCAGATGTGTGTGTCTGCCAAGTTGTGTTTAAACAAACACATCTAGGACACAGCATATCCTGGCATTGAAAACACACAGCGATAACGCTCTTGCACAAAATACAATTGCACAATAAATACTTCAAATCACACTGAGGCAGTTTTTTGGACTAATGCTTGCAGTACATTCCAGTTTGACATAAAAATAACTTTCCCTCTACTTCGAGGAACTCTGTATCATTGCATTTTCGATTCCAGGTGTTGCTGGGGAATAATTCAGCCTTATCACGTCTGCATACAAAATTGAAATGCCTATGTCTAATTAGATACTTCGTATCTACTAAACACAGGGGAGACACGGAAAATTGCAGATTTCAAAAGAGAGGGTAGATTGTGGGCTTTTCTTTTTATCTGTGACACCGTTGAGTTTTTAGCATTCACAGAGCTTTATCACATTTTCACCTTGCCTGACCGTGAACCCTGACCAAAGAAGATGACTCATAACTCTGAGACACAGATAGACATTTGAGCAGTCATACCTTAAGCTCCACACCAGGCAAATCCTTTTTTTTTGTGTTGCTTCTCAGCACAGGCTAGAAGGAAGTGACTGACAACTCCTTATGCTGTCACCATGTTGTGAAGCTTCACAGCGTCTCTGCTGGGGTCAGTAAAACCAGTGGGAGAGGGATTTGGATGGGTTGGGGAGGGGGCCAAAGAAGAGATGACTGAAGTACATTTTTAGAAAAGAGAGGGGAGGGGCAAAGTAAGGAAGAGATAGAGACTCAAAGACATAGAAAAACAGATAGAGATAGAAATAGATATTGATAGATGTAATTTTGAATGAGGAAACCACTGCATCCATAAAAATGACAAACCATATCTTTTAATTTAAAAAACTTTTATTTGGTCCATTGGAACCTGAGATTGAAAATTAAACATACATGTTTGTACACATATAGTCAAAGAGCCCCTCCCTCAACAAAAGGTCAATAATATAGATATCACATTCGTCAGAAGTCCACTTTTCAACATTGGGTTTCATTTTTTTGTTTGTACTGCCAAATATTTCACAGGTTCAAAAGTGTCAGTTAGGACTCTTTCATTTTTTTATTTTATTTTGGTGTGGCTTAGTTTGCCATCTGTACAATTTACAAGTAGGAAAACCAGACCAAGGAGCAGAAAGAAAAGGTGTGAGCGGTTATCTGGCTGTGGCCTCTTCAGCAGCAGGGGGCGCCCATGAGGCACAGAAGAGTCACCACCACAACTTTAAGAGAAGAGGTTTGAGATTATTGGACAATAGTACAGAGCCAAAATGACAAACATGACCAAAAGAGAGACAAACAAACAAAAAAACCCAGTATAAAACAAAAATGAGTCCAATGTAAATGTAAAGTGATCAGCAGTGACTGACTTTTGAGGTGCCACGTCATTGCAGGTGTTTCAGTGCAGGTTCATTTCTTGTCAAGTTAATACATCTGGGCTCAAACTACAGCCGTAAAATATCACATTCCTTATCAGTCATTCATAAATTCAGTATTTAACTATATTCATTAGACATCAGGCCTGCAAATCACTTATACAAATAAATTAGACACTGACTTCACAGCTACTCAGCTGTCAGCGCGTACACTCACACAGGGTAATCTCTGAAAGTGGTCATAACGTTACTCTGGAAAACATATTTACAGTGCCTTCAGCTTCAGGGTTCATTCAGAAATATTATGCTGCTGCAGTAGTTCTTAGAGGGACAAAGTGAAGTATAGTCACCAGAGCTGGCAGACCGCAATGTGCAGAATAAGGAAGACTGCAGGTTTTCGCGACTCAGTCCTGCAATTAAATCAACATAGACGACACTGAGGAATGGACCATGTGCCTGAGATGATGCACATTTCAGCACTGGTTTGGCTCTGAGTCTCCGAGCGCAAGTCCTGAACAG
This sequence comes from Antennarius striatus, assembly GCF_040054535.1. Taxonomy (NCBI): domain Eukaryota; kingdom Metazoa; phylum Chordata; class Actinopteri; order Lophiiformes; family Antennariidae; genus Antennarius; species Antennarius striatus. The sequence continues at coordinate 8,991,243 of NC_090796.1, read as the reverse complement.
AATCATCTCAGGTTGGAATCTAAACCTTGTATCATTTTTTTTTTAAGATGACATAAAAATAAACTTTTCTCTACATTTGTCAGCTTTCAAGATGTACTTTTTTCACTATGAAACAGGAAGCAGCAAATGATTTGGAAAACAAATCTTCCACCATTATTTTACTGTTCTGCATCTTTCCCGTCTCTGATAAAACATCTATGAACATTGTTCAGTGAGCAAAGATAGACGTTAAGTGAAACATGAGGAATGGCCTTGATACAGTAGAAATTGGAGGTGGCTGTGGCCCCAATGCAGCCAGAACTGTCGGGTATTTTCTGTGCGCGTACAGCCTGACAAAACGGTAATTTGTTATTACATGAGGACACTTTGCTGTCGTTAATGTGCTCTCGATGTATGTATTCTTATGGGATGTGGGCAGATGCTCGTGCTACACCCTAGAAAATGAAACTGGAAAAAAAAAGTCCCTGACCTCCCAAAGTAAGCTCCTCTGAAGCGTTCCCCTAAGGCAAATTATTCAAAGAGCCACAAGCTACTCAAGTACTCCCCAAGCACATTTAAGAGTAAATCATCACACTGAAAAACTGTTAATGTGCAATTGATAGACAAATACTGAACTTTAGTACCAAAAAGAATGATCAGATGCACATTTTGGGCTGTCCATCCTAGAGTGGAAGATACACATTAATTCATCCTATGTAATGTCTAGAGGGGGTGGGGAGTGGCTCCCCAAGCTGAATGAGGAGAGCCGACGTGCCTGAGAGGAGATCTACCCAGCTGGTCATGTAAGGACTCACGTTCAGACCCTGATCTGAGGCTAAGGGAAAATGAAATAAATTAGAAGGGAAAAGTGAAAATTGTGTGTTAGTCTATCAAACCACATGGGAGGGAATTCTATTATCCGCCAGAGTTTCACAATGTGATACCTCACATTTTAATGGTAGTTTTTATACCACAGATGAATGCGTACAGGGATAAACAACACACACACAGGAACACACCGTTGTAACTATAGCTTCGTTACAGTTTCCTGCACAAAACACGGGTTTGGTCCTGAGCTGGAGAGAGTGCTTGAAATCATGGCAGTAACGATGGATATTGGGACAGACACAGTACGACATGAATGATGGCTTTTTCTACAACTTTAAAAAAGGAAATATGGACAAGTTAGCAACAAAGACTGTCTATGAAATGAGCATCGAAGTGTGTAACTCTAATGACTTGTGGTTAAAAGTAGAAGTCGGGTTTGGCTCATGAAGTACCGTACAGAGGGCTGTATGAGATAAAATCCCCCCTTCACGTCTCCTCCTGCTTTGTCAGCTGTCCTCATGGGAGATGCGGGGTAAGTTTCTGATCGCTGCAGGGGATTGGCTCATAGGCTGTGGGCCAGGAAATGGCTCAGTAGTTACAATACTCCACATGACTCCCTTGAAGCTAGCTGAAACCTGGGTCGTCCCCGAGCAGACGAACCCCATGGTGACATCTGGTTAACGTATAGCGCTCGTACCAAAAAGAACCTTCCACAATTCAAAGTAGTCTGAACTCAATCCTGTCCTGGGTACAAACGTGTTTTGTGATCCAGACGGTCCTCTTCCCTCATTTCATCCTGACATGGCACATCCAATAGGTGAGCTGGATGAAGACTTTATGGAGTATCAGACAGTGAATAAATACTACCCACATCTTCCTCCATATTTCAGGGTTGCACACACAAGTAAGCCTGCCATTGGATTACAGTCTGCCTGTGTGGGATGGAGGGCGGTGGTCATAGTGGCCTGGGCCGGTGCAGGCCGTCAATGTCTGGAGTGAGCTGGGGGCTGTGGGTGGCCTTGGTGGGGGTCCAGTCTCCGAGAGAGGCCTGGACTGCTTTACGGTGAGCCAGACGGTGGGTGATGGAAAAGCCTGCGTTTCCTTCCAGCTGTGAAAGCACCACCAGTACTTCCCTGTAGGGGGGACAGAGTATGCAGAACAAACATTGAATAAAACAACAAAAACAAACAAATCAAAATGGGGCAGTTTGACACAACAGCTTCAGGCATTCACAGCTTCAGTGCAGGCAGAGCAATTGCAGCTTCAAAAATCAAAACTTTTTCTGGCCCTTTCTCATTTATAATAACTTTATAGAGTTAGGAGGAGTGAAATAGATTTATTAGCTGAGTGGAGCTGCTTGTTTTTCTGATTTGGTCTATTTTGAGGCTGAGAGGAGGAAACATGGAAACAGGAAATGAGAAAAACAAAATACTTCCTTCAGCCATGTTATTAACACTTTGATTGTCATAAATATATCTAGGCCAACTATATCTGCATTTGAATGTGATTAACTATATACAACACAAGTGTGTTTATGAACTGTATAACTAAGTGTAAGAGGATAAAAATAAGACTGATTAAGACATTGTATGTCGGATTTTTATGTGCAGATCTGAAATGTTCTTGTTTGATGAGTAGAAGTAACAGTAAAAGATGAGGTCCTCAATGATGGAGACATTACACAGTGTTGCATTATGTGATTTCGACAGGTTACCGTATTTTCCGCACTATAAGGCGCACCTAAAACCCTAAAATTTTCTCATAAACCCGTAGTGCGTCTTATAATCCGGTGCGTCTTATATATGAAAGAAATTATAAAACAAACAAATTATTGAGGGTGTGCCTTATAGTCCAGTGCGCCTCATAGTGCGGAAAATACTGTACATGTTTTATACGTCTATACCACAACATTTTCAACACAGCAGCTTCCCAAAGAACTCAAATTCAGAAAAACCAGGTGTTCCTGTTGTGCCGGATGAAACAGACATGTCTGACCTGACAATATTTCTCAAGTCTTTAAAGAATTTGTTTTTAATTGGCAAAGAAAAATGGGTTCCAATACAAAACACAGGCAGATATATTTGTGCTGAGACCAGTTGAAAGTTGATTATTATCATAAATATAGAGCGCCTACCCTTTGGGATTGCTCTGTTTATATAGCTGTGAACAGATGATGAAATATCTTAATGGGTGGATGGTTGCCGAAGTGGTGTTTAATGTTCCCAGAGTGGGTAACGTCTTCACTTATTTTTGATACTGCAATTCATAAATATAAAGAAATATATATATATATATATGTGTGTGTGTGTGTGTGTGTGTGTGTGTGTGTGTGTGTGTATATATATATATACATATATGTATATACATATATATATATATATACACACATACATACATACATACATACACACACATTGCATATATATATAAATATATATATAAAAATATATAAAAGATACATGTGCTTACCTGTGCAAAGGTGGTACGCTGTCTATGGTCTTGAGACTCCCGCGTGTGGACACAACATTGAAGCTGTCAGTGCAGTCACAGGAGACATGGAGGTAGTATTTGGGGTGGCGGTTCTCCACCACCACGATCAACCCGGCCCAGCCATGGGTCAGGTAATAACACGTCATTCCCTCACGTCCCTGGGAGCACGAATAAATTAGATAGAAGAGGTAAAATGACGCATTTGAACTGTTAGGCGAATGCTTAAGTCCTGAAGTTACACATAAATACACTGAGGCAGTAATGACAGCTACACAAAGGACACTCCATTGTCTGACTACAATGCAACGACGTTGAAAAAGCTCCATTCCCACAAACAGTATATTTACAGCATTTAAGTGCTTGTTAGACTCATTCTATATTCACTCTTTCTGGAGGTGAGGCAACAGTGGATGTTGATCTCTCTTCTGGGGCTTAGACTAGTAATAAAGTGAATAGGAGCATGGCTAAATGGCTTTAGCTGCTGCTGTTTTCACATCCAGTTACAACTTATACCTGTAGTAATCGGACTGTAGTGGTTAATATCCATCTGCAACACATCTATGTGCTCAAAATGGAAAAATAATCACTTTTCAAATAATTCATGAACACCTTGCTTTAAAAAACAAACACCTTTTATCCGTGTTTTTGTGAAGTCAGTACTGTTTGTACATGCCAGGTACTCTAGAGTGCTTTACCCATCTAGCTCGAGTGGTGAGTTCCTGGAGAGCTGAGTGACTTAACAAGGGTGACCTCAAGTGTTTAAAGAGCTCCATCATTCTCTGAAATACCAGGCAATGACGGCACTTTCAGGAAAGAGTAGTTCAGGACAGACAGAATAATTACTTTCATCTCAGTGAATGATTGTGTGTATTACAGGAGAAGGGGCAATAACAGGCACGGGCAAAGGCAAAAATAAGATTGAGGACCCTGCAGAGAAGATGTGAAGCATTATCTCAATCTGGTTTACAGATAAGCGAGAGCTCTCAAGCTTCATAAACACATCATATACTCAGAGCTGAACAAGAGAAGACAGAGGAAGCAAGCAACAACACAAAATTGTGGTCTTGTTCTCCAACGAGTGGGTCTATTACCTCGTGTCTTTCGCCTTTGTTTTCCGTTAGGAGGATGATGGCATCGGCCAGCGTGGTGGCAGTTGCCTCCACCTGCTCCACCATCACCTGTCTAGAGCTGTAGATGGCGAGGATGTAACCGGGAAAGTCCTGGCTGGGCCGTCGTGCTGCTCCGCTGGTGGGGCTCGAGACTGGGAAGGAGATGGGTGTTTATAAGAATAACAGACTGGGTTTTAAAATTCATTATAAATGCTTCTTTGTTTCCAAACAAGAGTCAGAAGGCTCTTCATTAACATCATTGAAAATGAAGGTTAAAGAAGCACATGTTTGTTATAATATGAAATACTTACCATACAAAATGACAGAAAAAATGTCTGAAATGTTTCAGTGATGATCAAAAAAGTTGGTATTTTATTTTTCTTTTCTTTGGCTCATCATTCCACCAATCAGCATTAATGTCACGTACATATTCATACACAGAAACAGTAGAGAAGTTCTCAGCAGAACTGTACACGTACTGGGTGTGGATGGACCTCCCATCCCGCTAACATTCATCTGCCAGTGGTTGAAGGCGCAGCAGACGACTGCGTACTCTCCCGGCTCCAGCATCACATCACATCCCACAAATTTCTTCACCGCTCGCTTGCTGTGGGCCAGCAATCGTCCCAGGGTCAGCTTGTTACTGCTGCCGAAGGAGGCACGGAAAACCATGATGCACAAATCCAGTAGGTGGCTGTCTGCTGTGTCTGAACGCCTGAGAAAGAGAAGGGGTGTGAATAGGTGAACACCAATGGGAAGGTGGGGGGGTGGAACATGACGAAGCGAAAGGGTGACATAAAAATGTTGGTGTTTACCTGCTTCCCTCTTGGAAGAGAGCAAACTCCAATGCTGTCCTCTCCAGCACAGTGAGGGCTGTGACGGTCACTGGCCCACTTGCCTTGCTGGGAAAGCAGCCCTGCAGCCTCACCTCCTGCCAGTCTGAGTGGATCTTGCAGATGTCCACTGAGTCAAAGTACCTGGGGGAGGAGGAGGAGGAGGAAGAGGACAGTTTCTTCAGCATTTGATCAAAATTGCATGTTTCCAGAGGGACTTGGGCTTCTGAGACACTCACAATTTGACCCTCTCTGAGCTCAACTTATTTATATGCATTACAAGCAACTATTAACAATTAGCATAGCCTCTGAGGGCAATGCTACACAAGCACCATTTACCTAACCTCGTCTTTCAAAGACGCATGCCCCGGGAGACATTCTCTTCCTTGCTTTCTGCCTGTTTTTCATCGTTTCATCACTTCTTAACCTCGCTCTGACAACTGCCTTACATCTCACTTCTGTCTGCTTTGAAGAAGGAAGAAGGGGGAGGGAGGAACTGAGGTTTTACAGTAGGTTTTGATCACTCGAGAGCAACGTGTCTGCTTGTGAAATAATCTCTTTCAATTATTATTAATATCCAATAACCTTATGTGCACTTCATGCATCTATGCCAACATATCTGCAACGTCATTCGTTTCATCGAATGACCACTTCTGTTTTCACAGTAAAAAGGAGTCGAGGCAGGCAAGCTGTGGGTTTGCCATATAGCACAATACTATCATTATTTATGTGTCAGAGAAAACAAACAGCCTGTAGACAGATGGAATCCTTGACTACGCTGAATACATTTTTCAGTTTTGAGTCATTCAAGACGACAGCCTCACCGATCCTGCTGGACTTACTGCAACTCATTATTTCATTCGACACAAGGAACATGAATACCACGCCCACGCACACAGATCCTCTTCAGACTTTATTTAGATTAGATTCTTTTACTTGTGAGTGAGTTTTGCACCGTGGATTAGTTTTATTTTTGTTGCTTCATATGTGTTATTTGTGCTCAAGTTGCAGTTCCCTTTTAGTTTCCTAGTCACCTTAGTTGGATCTTTAGTAAACTATGTTTATTGACATCCACAAGGACACTCGCCAGAGAATTGTTGTCACAGAAGGATATGCATGCAGAAAAATACATAGAGGAACATCTAGGAAAAAAACTAGTCAATAGTTCATGCTGTCTGTGATTGAATGACAGGATTAATCTAATATAACAAAACACACTCACAGCGATGGCAAGTATAAGCCTCTGCCTGCAGAATCCCTGGCAACCAAAGCAACAAAACACAATTCCATAACAGCACTGTGGTGTGAGAACCAGTGTTTGATGCATTTGTCAACAAACACAACATATTCAAAACAACAAAAAATGCTGTCACTCAGTTCAGTGCCAAGACCAGATGGCGGGCAAGCGTCGCAGAGGCAAAAGATTACAAGGCAACCCATTATTATGAGAGATTGTGAAAAAATAAAATTACCTGTAGCTATGAAATTTAATTTGGTTTAGTTCTTTCCAGGGATAAAACCTCACAAAAAGTCATGGATTTCAAATTCCTTGTACGGGTTGGTTTAGAATCAACACAAGAAATGTGAATCTGCCTAAAGTGGTAGAGCAGCCCCCCACTGTCAGAGAAAAGACAAAGCGTTTAATGATCAACTAACTCGTCATCAATGGTAATGAGTGTGAAATTACCTTCTTTTTCTAGTTCTATCCTCATAAAAAGAGGCACTATGAATGACGAAGCAAATCAGAACCAGATTGCTTGTTTGTTTGTATCTACTTGAGGATACAATACTTGAAAGTTTTTTTTAGGATCATCTTGTGCTGCTAATGGAAAGGACAACATGAAATGGAAAATTCCTCCTGAAACTATTTGCCGACAGTGGCAAAGGAGCAGTCACTCGTTAAATGGTGGCCCACCTATGGTAGACTGTGGCTTGAGATCATCAAATTCACAAAATGGGGAAAAAAAACTTTCCTCTTGAGACTAAGAAATAACTGACATGTCAGAACTACAACATATTGGAATAAGGAACATGGTCATCCACACAGCTTCATAATAGAATTTACCATCGCTCTGCTTCATTCCGTATTCCATGAACTACGCAAAATATGCATAAGGTACGAGACTTTTATCTGGATGTTACGGTTGTCGTGTTGACTGGAAATGACACCGTGGTACCGTGCTGTTGCAAAAAAAAAAAAAAAGAATAAGATGCAAGTAAGTGCAGCTCAACAACCATGGCTCAGATTACTAAGTAATAAAACAACACCTGCTGTCATGGTGACCACTAGGGGGAGGAAAGGTCAACTAACAATAACTACCGATAGTCTCAAACGCTGCATTACTCCATTTTATCGTTCCCATAGTCAAATTAGGAAACTGTGGTTGTATCTGCATTGATTAAAACCGATAATCCTGAGCTGAACAAAAGCAAATAAGCAAAAATAACTTCTTACTTTATAAAGTCTGTGTACTCCATCCAGAAGACACCCTCGCTGCTTCCATGAGCCGTCAATTCATGACGCAGGTGTTGTGGCCAGTCCGTCCACTCGTCCGACCAGCTACCGTTCCACGAGAAGCGCCCCCACGGGTTACGCAGACGCAACAGCCTGAAGTGTGGGCAGAAAAGGACAGGTAGGGAGTAATAAGGTGAAAATGTTACTGTTAACAAATTTCAGTCATGATTGGTGTTACTACCCTAGTCTCTGCAGGCTTATAATGCGCTTTTTACGGATGATTACCTACTTTAAACAACCCATTTCATCTTATTGCCTCCTACCTACTGGGAAAAACTTTGGAGGTTTAATGGAAAACTATAGTGGAGAGTCCCAACTTTCCAAAATAAGGTTGGGTGAATCACAGTACTTTTCATCTCCTCGGGTTCCTAGCAGGACGACTCCAGCTCAATTTAGATCAAGCGCCGTGGCCCAATCTTCCACTCCGATTGCTTCGTGGCAGTAAATTAAAGTGGCTATGTGAGGCTCTTGAGCAAATTACATTTGGGATATACGGCTACTTCAAATGCCCTCTCACAGGTAGGACAGAGGAAGCCTCCATTGAGCTGAGTCACAGGGCCAACAAGATCAAAGCGATCAGCCTGAAATGATGTGCACCCGTTCTTTACTGGCATCGAGCCGCAATCCCATTCTTCCATAAATAATTCAAAAAATATCTTCACAAATTATGCAGCGGATATAAACTCAGGATCCATTTTCACCTGTATCTATGATGTATGAAGTGTTGGTTTAACTCTTGAGATAAGGTTTGTTTATGAATAAGATAAGACTTGGTTTCGTTCAAGGCCTGTGGTAGTGAATCCTGCTGCATGAGTCACCGGTTCCCACAATGAAATATAGAAGTCCGGAATGAGAAATGGAGCTGGCAGAAAAGAAAGAGCTCAAGCTTCAGGCTTGAGAGGTGTTATCTTTTAAGATGAGATGCAAGGCATCAGAAATGGCTACATATTTATCTGTGATTATATCTTCACTGTGAAGATGTGCAGAAACACTGCACTCTCCCTGCTGGTACATTTCTATATGTTCATCGTACGGCCACCGGTTTTAACATCTTAAATGTTGTTGACATCTTAAATGTTGTTATCATGATTAAATGAGGAGAACCTCATTTAATCATGATAAGCCTTAAAACATTGCAAACAGAAAAGCGACCGCAGATGAGACGATTGCAATCATCTCGTCTACAAGAAAATGGATGGATCTATATTATTAGTCTATATCTTAGTCTATATTATCAGTGACATATATAATGTGTTCCCACTGGCAGTTACCAGCACAGAATTTTAAGTTACTTGAATACCTCTGGGAAAGCTGCGCTGTGGGAGCTGCAGTTAACTTAACTCACCTTATAGTATCATGAATACAGCTGCCATTGAATTTTATGCTTCCTTTGAAAGTCTACGATAGCTTCAGCTACAAAAATAAAATATATTACAGAGGCAGATTGAGTCGATTCCTGGAAGTAAGCCAGTGAGTTAAAACAATGAAGGAAAAAAAGCCCAGGGAGACGAGAACAACTCACCTAGGCTTGGTAACGACTAGTTTACATTCAGATTATTCATACCTGTAACCCTGGACATCTCGGACATCCAGGACAGAGTAGGCATGTCGAGGCCTCAGACCTAGAGACTCATAGACAGTGTCATCCACCTTCATGTTACCTCCTCCACAAGATGCACCCATCAGAAACCTAATAGACAAGAGACACAGTTACAAACATGAAGATATAATTGCAAGTAATCTCTTTATTCAATTTGTATTTTAAAAGAACAAGCTAGACAAATATAGTTAACAAAACAGTGGTGGATAAATGAAAAAGCAAAGCAATCAAAGGCAATGTTCCTTAGGATAGAATTGCACAGCAATTCTCCTCCTTGCGCTCACTTACCCAGCCTCCTTTGAGCTGAGCATCTTGGCCCAGATGAGATCCGTATCAATAGGTTCTTCCCGGGGGTTGGTGGAGCTGACCTGGAGCATCAGAGAGTCACAGGGAGCCCCCGTCAGCGTGGCCAGACCCTCAATGGCGCGCCCTGCCTGCAGGGCAAAGTATGAACCATGGAGTTTGGCCAGGGCTTTCTCTATCAGCGCCACCCATAGCTGTTTCCTCTGGGCCTGGAATGATGGGAAACAGAAGGAGGAAATTAGTCATTGCTCATTACATTTGTAACTGGGTGTTGTGTTTTAAGGTGTTGACTATAAATCGATTGGCAGTGATTTTGAACAAAACAAAATGACTAAGAAAGATTTAATTTATTAGTCATTCCCATCTACTTATCCACGATGCGGTTCGCTTACCCTACTGCTTAGTCACCATGGTGAAAGACAACAAAACCCCCAGATGACTCAACAACACGCCCAAACACACACACACAGCCAGATGAGATATGTAAATGAGGTACGACAGCTTTAACAGCATATCTCACAAGTCTACACGTGTTTGTTTTTAACTCCTTTTCTTTATTTGATGAAAAATGTGGTACTTCTTTTATCCAGTAATTGAGTGTTAATTAACTAGACCTTGGGGTACAATCTTCTCCTGTGTGATCCTGTGAGATATGCTTGTGATGATAGGCAGATAATGAATGAACTTGAACATACTGTACATTAAGATCTCAATGTCACATGGCGTTAGGCTGCACCTCCAACTACAAGAGGAATGCAAGCACGAAGCAACTTGCGAATGTAATACCTCCTGGTGAATCCCAGTTTAACGTCAAAGACATACTAGATGTCCTTGCTCCACCTTCCTTCTACTTACATCATCATCAGCACTGCTCTTCTGTAACCTGATGGGGCATGGCCTAAAATACATTTTTACACTGCATTTCTTTGTCAAAACCTGATACCTATATTGCCCACATCAGTATTTTTCAATTTTACACAACCCCCACCAAAAGGGTGAGCGAGTCCAGTGTGAGTGAACCCTCACAGAATGTAAGAGGATGAATGTGCTGCTCTATCTGCATGTATGAGCATAATGCTTTGTTAACCTGCATGTATTTATCCTCCATGAGTTGGTGAGGACAACGATATGAGCTGAGTGCAGTATATTTCTATAATCATGTTATACATTTTGCAGCATCCATACAATCTACATGACATGAGTAATGCATCATAGTCACAAAAAATATGTGAGTCAACTTCTGATCATGTTCCACTGCTTTGATATTTCCTCATGTGTGACTTCTTTTGCTGGGTTCCTCCTTTTCTGACCTGAGAGAAGAGGAGGTAGCCATAGTCGTCGCAGGGCAGCATGTCGTCCACCAGCACCGTCGTCCACGTCCCATCTTTGCATAACCGAACCTGGTAAGCCCCCTCTTGACAGATTGTCCTGGTGATCATCACCCTCTCCACCAGCTCTGGACGCTCTGCCAGCACAGCCAGCGCACTCAGGAACCTGGGGTGGGATATGGCCCAAAAATTCAGATACTGGCACACCATATCAGGAAGCACAGATGGATGACAGAGAGGATATGACTGAAGCAAAGTGCAAACACAATGGGAATTAGGCACGGAAATAAATCTACAGATATAAATGGTCGGTTGATGGTCATGGATAGAGAAATGCTGAATGGAGGCAAAAATACAGGAAGACAACATGAAAGCCAACTGACAGAAGCCACTTTGGATAAAACCAAAGCCAGTCACGAAACCCCCACCTCCCAATCCCAAGGAGGTATTTTGAGCAGTTAGGATTTTTTTTTTAACATAATTTGGCCTCATTTAAAATCAATCATATTTAATGATTCAAGCCACTATGCCTCCCAGTTACCTTTCCATTACTAGTAATTCACCATGCAGCAAAGACAAACTGGCTAACTAATTAGCTTGCAAGAGAAATTAGACAATCACAAAGAAATTACATGAGAAAAAATATGGCTGGGATCCAACTTAAAAGGAGAATTTTTTTAAGGTGAATAGTAAACCTTACAACACAGACAGATCACACAATGCTAATAATACTGATGCTGGACATTTTGGGAGAATCATTGTGGGAGAATGAGCTTTGAAAATCTGCCCCAATGTGCTGCTGACTGCTAATTTTAAAATAAACTAAAATCATTATTTATGACTTTACTAAAAATTATCACTAGTATCACTGTCACAATAGTTATAATTTAAAATTTTGACCCACTGATCATTGTTTGCAGCAGCTCTTTAAGACTACTGCATTAATTGTGAAACTGTATTCCTAAATCTACATATATTCCCTCTGCTCAAGCGGCAGCTGAGGATCAATGATCAACCCATCCACTGCCGATGGAAAACCGATTGCTTGAAAAATAAAATCAGATGAAAATCCAATTAACTAAATCATAATGTGACTCCAAAGACAGGTTTGATTATATGTGTGGTCGAAAATGAGGGTGACAGGCACTGCTGCTGGCTAATCGACTGGCTGTTGGGGGCTGGGAGGTTTCCTGGTTTATTTCCGACAAGTGTGTTTATATGAGAGCGAAAGAGTGAGAGAGAAAAATCTGTCACGTGTGACAGGCTTTGACTCTGGGAAGGATTATTTCCGATAAGCTGTGTGTGCAGGTGATGAAGCCAAATATTGTATTGGGACAACTATTTTGTGTACGTGTGTGTTTGTGTGTCACTAGCTGGTGACACACATACAAACACAAACCAAAGGACACACAGGTCAGAGATAAAAGATATGTCCAGTCTCAAACTCTGTGAATAATTTCCCTGTTAGGTGAATCAGTCCAACTCGCCCCTGTTCCTTTTTCCATTTAATCTTTGCCTTCTTTCCTTGCTTATTTTCTCCCAATCTTTAATGGGAGTCTCTGCTGCCTCTATGCCACTCTCCGCAACCTTCACTTTCTGCTACTTTATGCTGTAGTTTGACAAAAATTAGCTTTAGACAAAATCACACATATACAGTATATACTCTATGCTGCGACAGTGGATGAAGCGGGTATAGAAAATGAATGAATAAATGAATATACTCTTTATGTTTGATACTCCAATAAACATTCACAGAGAATGAAATAAAAAATGGACTTGTGGGTCCCTGGTTTTGAATCTGATAACTCACCAACAGTTCCCCAGCAGGCCTTGCAGGATGTCAGAGGGCCGCGGCGTTCGGAAGACAGACCACTTGACACCTCGGTCTTTGAAATTGCTGCAGTTGATCTCATGGGGACGGAGCCACTTTTTGATTCGTTGCTGGACGCTGTCTCCTTCAGGGAAGCCGACGGAACGAGGTCCAGGAGGGAAACTGTCGTCCACAAAGTTCACAGTGTTCTTAACAGGAGCGACATGGAGAGAGGATGGACAGAATAGAGGGAAGGTGATAGGGTGAGACTAATGAAGCTGTTACAACATTGTCACAGTGACTTCTGTTAGTCCTTTTGACTGTTATCAGAAAATTTCTTTTCAATAAAAGTGAAAATCCACTTTGAATCTATTCCCAGAAGAGTTGGTGAGAGCACTTGAAACTGAAGCTTTTCAAACAGCTAATGCAAGCCTAGAGGACCCTCAGAGCTTTAAGGAGTAATGGTTAATCTCTACCCGGCATTTATGATTTTGCATATGGATGATGGTTAATGCAGCTTATTATAGACTGCAGTATAAACTCTGGACTTCAAGAAGAACAAAGAAAAATGGCTGTTTCCCCCTTTTTAGTCATGAGTCGAGAGAAATTACTTCCACGTTGTTTAGTGTGGCATCAAGCATGTGCACAGCAGGACATGAAACGTGGCAAAACGTACTCGCCAGAATACAGGACAAATATGCAAATCCTTTTCAAACATTTCTGACATATTCCCTGCAGAGCACCCAAGCATTTAAAATGACACACTAGATTTAGACACTCCTACATGTAACTGCACCTCTACTGTATTCTGGACCTGAACTACATGGTCAAATTAACAGATCGTGACACCCAATATGTCACAGTACCTGCCTACTTCAAGCTCTCCTGTACTAACCTGAGAGGCAAATAAATATACATGAAACCCTATCCAGTTTCCTACTCCTGGTGTGAGAAGTGGCATTGGCCGCTTGCTTCGCAAAGCAGGAAGAGATGTAATGTGGGCAACATACCGGGGGCTTAAACGGAGGTGAATTGATTAGCCGCCATGCCCCACAATCCAATTCTGAAGCCTCAATGCTGCACTTGCGACCAGACAGAATCCCTTCAGCGCTGCCTCACCACCCCAAAAAGTCCAGGTCTCCAAGTAGCTTACAGATTCTGTACTTCACTGGCTTAAGTGTGACCCTTGTGTTGATGTATTTGGGGGCAATTCGTATTTTCCACAGAGGTAGAGGTTCAGGCTTCGGCTTTGGACACATACAGTGCTGGCTATTTGGACAGTTTCTTTGAATAACAGACTATGTACTAATCTCTTGCTTGTACTGTACAGAGATTAAACTTCAACATGTTCAAAAACAAGACTAAAGAGGAACAAGAAAGGAAACTGAATGATGAGGGTCAGGGTGAACATGTCAGCATTATTACGACATAATTATAACAAGCTGAGGTCAACTGGGGCTGCTGTGGCCGCAAGACACTACGAGTTTTTCATTATGAAACAGATGTTTATACAAAATATGTCTTTAAAAATGATAAAAATAAAGGGATATGTTATAATGGCTGATATCAGCGTAAGAAAAGCAGAGATACTTTTACAATTGGCACGAATGTGATAACTAAACGTTTCAAATCATAACAGTGCCTCTGATACCAGGGGACTATTTTAATGACCTAATTTGTTCCATCAGTGGTCGCCATGATGTGAACCAGTCATGAATTTGACAGTTTATTGTATTAAATGCTTCAAATGTAAAGTGAGACAAGCATTTCATTTATATATACAATTCAAATAAGATTGTCTGCAGGTGCAGACTTGCAGAATCTCTTTGAATTACTTCAATTCGTGACAGGTAGGAGCTTATTTTCCACTTTAAGGGAATTTATTTTGATGGATAAGGCAGTGTATGGTGTTAAAAAAATATGCCCTGTACTGAAACTTATTTACATGCATCCTCTCAATGCGGGGAGGTAATGCTAACAGTACCCTGTTACACTCCTGTCATGATCATTTGAGCTCATTGTTCTGAGGCACTGCAAAAATGTAATCTACTACAGCCTGTCTGTAGAGAAAAGACTGTGATGCATGTGTTGCTATTGGCTCGTTCACATCTGGAGAACACAACTATTTGCTTGTCTTCCATTTTAACAGCTTTTGACACCAACATTCATCAAGAGAGACCGATGCATGCAGTTCCATTATGGTGTTACTTTGATTGGAATCTAAGCTAATTCAACTTCAGTGTGTTCATCTTTGTCATGAAATATAGAATTCAGATTAAATAGATTGGGATGAGCCCCAAAGTAATATGAGGTGTCTATATGAACTGAGATTGACAGGTTTTGCAACAGGATTATTTTTTTGGATTTTGTAAAATGTATGGATAAAACAGGTAGATGCACAACAGTATATTGCTGTGGCTGTCATTTCAGTGATGTGATGTCCACTGCTATATGTCTGTCTTAATTGAGTGAAGTTGTTGCCTATCTGGGACAGCTAACATCTGATCTGATCTCTGACAATGTGGTGAGAAGGGTCGTAATACCACACAACTTAAATTAAAAAAAATCAAATTCTTCCACAACATCCTGGCTTGTAGAATAGTATCACAGAAAATCTAAACTTGCAAATTCAAAACTCAGATTCTACCTCAAAAATCCCAAATGTGGCAAAAGAAAAAAGAGGAATATCGAGAACATTAAACACTAAAGAACACTAAAGAATTTAAATCAAACAAATATTGTCAATCTATTGCCAGGTCACATCTTTCTGTTGCTCCCACTGAGGAGGAACATAACAGGAACAGGAAAGTTTTGCGGTTCACAAGCGACACTGATGGCTGTTGGTACCATTTAGTGGTTTTGCACAGTGAATAACCAGAAGCGCTCTGGGGCAATGGTATCAAGCATACAAACACCTCTCGTCCTCCAAAATGATCACAGAGCAGAAAAGCGAGGAGGCAAACAAACTCAGGTGAAGTGAGAAAAATATTTCTTGCAACTTACTTATTTGGACAGATTCTCCAGTTACTTACAGTGTATTTCATCAGCGACACAATCTGCTGTGATCTAGCGTAGAAAGACTTGAAAGAAAACCCGAGGCAAACAAATAAGAACATGTAGTTTGAAGCTTCCATTGTCTTCATTTGCTCTGACGGAATAAATAATTGTAACAGATTAAAAACAAAAGGTTTCTCACATCATGTGGTTTTAAAACCACTAGTTTGCTGATGCTTGTCAGGTGTTATTGCCTTGGCAGAAATGGATTACACAGCATCAACACTGACAAATTGTACCTCATTATATCCCCATGACCCTAAAATTGAGCTGCAATGTTTGATGCTGTTAGCAACTAAATTCACCATGGGAAAGCAGATCATTTCTGCTCCTCTTCTCTCTAACTCTGCTACTAAAAATAGGGCAGTCCTATGTTCACCTTAGTGCACGCACACACACACACGTGCGCACACACGCGCGCGCACACACACACACACACACACACACACACACACACACAAAGCTATACTAGAGAATCGAGTGCAGTCATGCAAAGAGGTTGGGATGGGGTTGGCGGTGGAGGGAGCTGCAGGAGGTGAGGGGAAAGTATATTTTGAGATATTAGCAGAGATGTGGGGATAAAAACAGGATGATCTTGTGAGGATAGATGTGATTGAGAGAGACAGGATAAAAAGGAGATGAGGAAGGAAGAGTACTTTGAAGGAATGCAGAGACGGTCGTAGCTGGAGTGAAGGAGGACCTCAAATGTTTGTAGGAGGGAAAGAAAGATGATAAAAGAAAGATGGAACTTTAATGTCAGTTTTAAATTGGGAAATGCGGAAGGGAAGATGGGTATGGGGGATCTTCAATAGCCTTACTCGACTTCCCTCCCACGCTCACAGCAGTGAGCCCTGTGACTTTCAAAGAACCCATTAATAATGCATCCTAAAGCTCACTTCATGCCATTGTAAACATGGCTTGATAAGTGTGATGCCCGTGGGCATGCATCAGACACCCAAATAAACTCGGAAAAAATATGCCTGTCCTCAAAAGTACCAAAATGTTTGGAAATCTGCAACAGCCATGTTTATATGAGGCTTAATCATTCCAATCAGGTCAGACTCACTATCATTAGTATCAACATGAAGATTTATAATACAGAAAACACTATAAGGTTGACACATCTCAAACAGACCATCTTAGAACAGTTTACAGCTGTGGAATAGAGAATAAAAACCCATCAGGGCTCCTTGAGATCACAACTGATCTCAAAATCTCAGTCTTAAACTCTCAAAAATTAAATATCTTATAATCTACATATGACACAAAAAATCATGTTTTGTTTTGTTTTGTGTTTTTCTAAATGCGCATATTTTCCTTACCTCTCTGCAGAAGCTGACGATGTTCTCCCAGAGCTCCTTGGCCTCGCCCTCATCATTTCGTCGACGGGCCTCTACATGCATGCTCTCTCTTCTCTTCAGTGGCTTAGCCACCTTGCGTAGGGTGAGATACTGCTGGGGTGTGTGGCACGCTGCACAGTTCTTGGCCTTTATGTCATTGAGCAGTGTACATGCAGGGCAGCCCCACTGTCCTACCTTCTCCTGAAGGCTAGATGAGGTGGAGGAGGAGGAAGCACCAGGAGCGACAGCAGAGGAGGAGGGAGGGAAGCTCCGGACCTGCTTCCGAACTTTATGACCCGAGGAGGATGAAGAAGAAGGTGTGCAGGAGCATGATGCTGCGCCATGGCCCACTGGGAGGCCACAGGTTGTACAGCAGCGGGGCAGCGGCACCTGATGTTCCTGAAAGCCATGTAGCTTGGAAGAGCCACATGCTGAGCACTTGGCCGCACCTGTAGGGTTGCGCAAGGTGCACTTCGAGCAGGCCCAGGTGCTGAAGTCCGGGCTGGAGGGGCTGGCTGGGGTAAATCGTACTGTTTCACAGCCTACAAGATCAATGAGGTCAGCACCAGCCCTTGAAGATCTGCAAACGTCACACTTTGATAAGCCACAGGGATTGGGCAATGAGCAACTAGGGCACTTCCAGGTGGGGACAGTTGTGGAAGCCACAGACAAATGGGAGGTCAGTGGATGGTGCTGGGAGTCTTCCTCCTCCAAAATACTGAGGCGTTTGCTAGGGTGTGAAGGTTCTTGGGGTTGAGCATGTTTGGGCTTGGCTGGCCGTTGCGTGCCTGTCTGCGGTGGCACGCTGGTCGCTGAGGGAGATGTCGGACTGGGAGTATTGGTGCCTGGGTTTGGTGGTCGCCCTGTGGGGGGAACCTCTCTCCTGCTGCGGGGGACAGGGTTGTTTTGGAGGGAGGAAGAGAATGACGTAAAAGCAGAGGAAAGGGATTGTGAGGAGACATGGGAAGGTTCTTGAGGTTCACTGGCAGGTCCAGGAGGAGAGTCATCTGTTAAGTCTATGAGTAGTGGAGCAGCTCCTGCTGTGTGAACAGGAAACCCCAGCACAGGTGTGCGAACCTCAGGCACCACCAGTGCCTCAGGGGGGATTTTAGGCAAAGACAGTTTCCTGGGACCACCACAGGCCGAGCACGAAAGTGCCACAGGCGTGTTGTGAAGTGTGCATCGAGGGCAAGCCCAGCCCGAATGCTGTACCTCTGGGACAGCCACCTCTCCATTGCTCTCGGACCGTCGCAGTACTTCCTCCTTAGCTGGATGCTGTCCTTGAGGCTCAAGTAGAACTGTGGGGGTGATGATGGGTGTTGGGGATTCAACTGGAGCCGGAGGGAGGCCATTGGCAGTGGGGGCTATCGTGGTTGTAGGAGGTATGTGGGTGGCAGGGGATGGTCCAAAGCCACAGACGGAGCAGGCTCCAGATCCCTGAGGATTGTTGAGTGTACAGCGGGGACAAGCCCAGCGATGTTCCTCAGTGCTGCTGAGCCGCAGGATCTGGTTAAGGTCAGGTTTCTGGCGAGGTGCCTCACAAATGGAACAGCGAGGTGCTGCGCCGGGATTCAAGAAAGTGCAGCGTCCACATGACCACTCACTGCCTCGGACTGCAGCGGCCATGGAGCCGGGAGAGTGAGAGTGGCTGAAAAACAATGAGCAAACAGTCACAAAACATTTCACCAATCTAATAAGGTAGGAAAACATTTATTTGTTTTGCACTCATACGCTATTTGGTAAACCACTGTTCAATTATTTGAGCTATTTCAGCCACTAATATTCTGAGCTATGAGTGTAAATGGAGCAAAGCAGGAGGAAAGAAAAACAGAATAAAGATGGGTTTAGATAGACTGAGGAGAAATTACGCAAGAAAATGAGTACATGCTTCCAGTCAACTAAGGGTGATTATCTGAAAGCAAGGATGGCAAAAACATCTGAGACTGCAAGAGGAGGGCAGACAGAATTAGAAAAAAAAATAAATAAAGTGAAGGAAAGATTAGCTAGTGCAGGGGAAAAATCAAATCTCCCTCCTGGGGGCTGTGAGGACAGTAAATCCATACACAATGGCCATACGATTAGGAGAGAATAGGAGCGGAGAGGAGAGGAGAGGACTTCTTAGAGTGACACTTTGTATTAGAACTTTTATGCAGTGAATGCTAATGTAGGAGAGATGGAGCAAACTTAATGTCATGTCAACTCTATGCCCAAATTAAATATCAAACACAATTTGAGAACAGGACTCACTCTGGCAGCACTTAAGACATTGGCCTAATTTAGAGTAACATCATTGGATTTAAAGCAAATAACATCAACATCTTTCAAAAGACATCATCAATGTAAACAGTGCAGAGGGAAATGTGAGAACAGAAGAACAAATATATCCAGTCAGGCTACTCACTTAATTCCCACCTTCTACACAGAACCCTGAAGCAGCTTGTTGTTGTGGACTGTTTCCACTCTGTGCGGCAGTAGTTCAGTCAATTTGACTTATTGATAGTGGGTATATTAGGGCTTTTGAGGGGTGGAGCAACACAGCTGGGTACCTACAGAGAGCAAGACGAGTTTTTAGATGGACGCCCCAAGGGACGGATGGGGTTGGTGTCTGGACAAGCCCATAAATGTCACTGCCACTCAAGCCGCTCATGTGTGAACACTAACACCAACTAGTGTTATAGCAAGGCACTGTAGGCTAATGTGCTAAGAGCTACTGCAATGCTCCACATCGATCCCTGTGTCAAAATTGTTGCCCATAAAATGATGGCACTGCTTGCGGATTTATATCCCTTTATTATATTTTGATAGTAGAACTTTGACAAAATCCAGACGCCATTTGACGAATGTCTCTGAAGGACGGTACTTTATTTTGTGGCAGTCTGTAAAATGTTTGTACTGCCTTTGGAAAAAGATTATTTTTCAGAGATAAATACTCTTATTATCTTTTATTATTGTTTTCACAGGAAGAGACAAAAAAATATAACACTATTAAAATCAATATAACACCACGGATAGAGTATAGATGAAAAATTGGCTTGTCTAGGTCCTCTTCAGCAGTGCCTCATCATGCCCAATAACGCCTCTAAAACCAGGCACCTCCTCAGAACCCAGGGGAACCGTTCATCCACAACCTCTCCCTCCGAGCAAACCATCCTCTCCTCTTGTCAACCCTCTCCCTTATAGTAAGGAGAGTGACAATAAGGGGAGACACTAATGTATCTCATTGGGTTTATATGCCACTGGGTATATATGTGTAGATGCAGACATGTGGCTAAATCTGTCAGCAAATGTAGCTCAGTTGCTTGTTTTATTGTCCAACTGCATTTCAGCCTTAATTTGTGTGTCATTAGCTCTTAGGTAGCTAATATATGGAAGCAGAGGTCCCAGTGCTTTATGTCAGCAGCCATTAGAAATGCATTCATTCTTATGGGCTGAAGTCAGCACTCTACCATGAATGCAGAACCAGTGGGGGGAAAAAAGGAAACTGAGCCATCGAATGGTCACAACAAGCAAAACCAAGGAAATATAACACCCTGGGGAAAAAAATCAAGGAATTGTTAATTACGCTGTCATATACGATTGTGTTCTTAACTTTAAACATAGACACTCAGCAAAGAGGAGTCAAAGGCCTTTTCCAAAGTCAGCTATCTATTCTACCAATCCTGTTATGCTGTGTACAAACAATGGCAACCCTACATGCATCCCATTGGGCAGGGGCACAAAAACACATAAATCATTACAGTATTTATTTGGTGTCATCTATAAACATTTAGTGTATCCCTAAACAACCTGTAACACAACCCCCACCACCTCCTCAGAAGGAATTAAGTGGCAGCCCCATGGTAGCACGGCTGGCACATGTTCACAGCCTTCTTAGCTCTCTAAAGTCCCGCCTATCTGAGCCCCATGAGCAGAGACGATGACAACGACGACGACAACAAGAGTCAACAACTGATGCTTGATGACAGGTTCTCCCCTGTGGCCATTTTTATAACTGTCAGGTTTCTTTCATCTCTGGCGAGAGAGCAAAGTCATGGTGTCAGCCACATGGAGACTTTGTCAAAGCAATTGATTTGGTTCTCAATGGCATGGAGGGATTGCAAATTCATCATGTTTCTGTCTGCAGCAGCAACATAGGTGCTCTTCAAAGTGATCAGCCTCTTAGGGAATTTTAATGTACACTTTAATTATGTTATTGTCTGTTGTGAGCATCAGATGTCAGTAACGCATGATGATGAATGCAACCACTACTTCCTTCAAATAAAAAGATGCAATAGTAATAAACAATGAGCTGAAAACTCTTTGTACATTCCACATGACACATGCCTGCAGAGACGATGATGGTGAAGCGCTACAGACTGTGATCCTTGGACCCCACTTAAAGGGAAGCTTTCCATGTACTTTCTGTACTCACTCATGAGTGTGTACAAAGACACACACACACCTTTTGTCCTTGGCCCTGTGTTCAGTTGAGCTGTACTTAAAGTGCTCACTTCAGCTACTTGGTTTGTGTCGCAGACCCGGGCCAGTAGCCAACAGCTTACAGTAGAGAGGGGTGGGCGACAGAGAGAGAGAGAGAGAGAGAGAGAGAGAGAGAGAGAGAGAGAGAGAGAGAGAGAGAGAGAGAGAGAGAGAGAGAGAGAGAGAGAGAGAGAGAAAGTGGAAAGAGAACCTCACCTCTATAAAGCCCATCTTTTTTCAATGAGGTCCTTATTACAGACTGCAGGCCATAAAATACCTGATCCTCGTCTAAATTCACTCAGATGAGAGCATAAATGATCCCAGAACAATTTCTTAATGCTTCACTGAGTAAGAGACAATCAAAGGAGCTTCAGCAGGTAATTGTAAATTAGGTATAGTGGGGAGGGGGAAGGGGGTAAAGGTTATTATTAACTTCCATGATTCAGGTATCAGCAATGATGTCTTCTCATCAGTAAAGTAAAATAAATAAATAAATGAATAAATAAATCATTAAACAAGCTAAATAGGTACATCTACAAAAGCACTCCCGATCGTGTGCAAAGAGCCATGGGCTACTTGGATTCACTCCACATACTGAACACTGTAGCGAGTTGGGTTACTCCTTCCCTCACAAGGAGGCATTTGGTTTTTGTACGACAGTCATTAGCGCTGCCTTTCAGAATGGACATCAGCCAGAGGCCTGTGGGGAAAACATGGTGCCCTGTTTGGCCATTGGACACAGAACACATTCAACACAGAAACAAGTACCACTATGAAACTTAACGATGACAATCCTATTCCTAGATAATTTAAGATAGAAAAAAAGGTTAAAACATTTTAAAAATTGGAAAGAGACTTGGAGGAGCATGCACCTTCACCGACGTTGAGTAATCCAACACATGTTCGTTAGCTTGCCTGAACCTTTTCCAATGCTGCCATCAAGTTGCTGGGACATTAATGCGATAGATTTGCATAATTACAAAGTATATCTACTTCTTCATCCATATCTGCATTAAAATTTTGGTTAGTTTGTGGGTTTTTAATCGACCCTGCGTTATTCATAAAATTAGATCTAGATGAGCGTGATTGATACAACATGAACACCAAATATGCTTCAGTGGAAGTATTATATTACTATTTCAACTATAAATCTAAGGAATTAAACTTGAAAACAGACTGAGGAAGAGCACAAAAGAGGTTGGTGAGCACTTCTCAATAGAACACACTGCCTGTTAAAGTCAGTGCTCAGTGCGTGATACACAGCGTTTCCATGACGCTCCATCTCATGACTCATGAAATAGCATTCTATTTTCAACATTTATTAAAGCCTATTTCTAATTTTGACATTTTAGCAATATCTTTTAGTATCTAATTTTAAAAGTAATTACTATTGCGCATTTACAACTATGAAAGCCATTCCCCCCAAAGAAACAACTTCATCCCGATCAGCTGATCATAAATTTCGTTTATCTGCTTTTACCTCTTGATGCAAATCTTTTCCTGGGATATTTGAACTTCCTGACAATTGCACCAGCTATCAGCAATAACTAGTAGCCTGTATGAGGATGACCTGCTCTCTAAGTAACCTGACTATGAGGAACTCCCTTTGCCAGACAGCCTCCAGATGTAGCTGTAACACAAACACACTCAAATAAAGTGAATCATCCATGTGATAAATATTTACAGGCAAAGCTCTGAGCGTGAACACAGAAAAAAAAAGTGGGGATGTGGATACTGCAGAATCTTAAATGTTTATGTACACTTGACGTGGAACATGTTTATTGGCTGCAACCCGAGAAATGGGATGGGGGGGGGGGTTTACTAGCTGTGGGGAATTATGCAGGATTTTCATAGCATGGGCTTTACCCCTTAAGCCTTTAGCTTTTTTTTAAAATGATACATGCAAACAACTTTTGCTGACCGGCTGAAGATGCCAGTTGAGGGGTTGGTTTGAGGAAAGGAGTCATATCAAAGGTATATATGGATCATATAAGTGTAAGAATAGTATGAAACATCTGACTACACCCCAAAACCTTCAGCAACAAGGATTACGGTACATCAGCATGTTCACATGGGCTTTGCCACAATTGAGAAAAATAACCATTAACTTACTAACACGTTTGGTAACAAACGCAGCCTATCTGCTGCAAGGCTGCAGAAAGATTTGCTGCTTCATTGTAGGATTTTTTCTCTTGCTCTTTCACAGGAACTGATGAGTCAGTGCCCAAGAATGGAAGATTAACTTTAACCTCATATCCACCTGCAAGGCAATGAGCTGTTGCATGAAAATGACTCAATACAAAAGCATGACAAGTCATTAGACTTAGTTTGTCATGACAAACACTGCAAAGCTGAGTGCCTCACTGCTACTTATCTGAGGCGAGTACCTACAACTCAAATTTAACCGCAGATAAGTAGTTGTTCCTGTGACATGCCGAAACTCGACAGGGAGATGCAACGTCAGGGATGCTTTAGTTGTAACCCAAGACAAATGATCTTGAATAGGAAATTCTTTTAAGGACAGGGAATTCCTGAGTCTAAATATGAAGACAAATAATATTTTGGTGTTCAGTCTGAGGCACAAAGACTCGTAACAGATAAATTTGACAAAATGGTCTTTTGAAAACAGGCCCTTCGGGTGGGACATTCCTCTGACAGGCATCACAAGCTATAACTTTGGAATGATTGTTTTAAAAAGAGCAAGTCATACCCAAGAGTTGAAAATAGTTTTCGAAAAGTGCAGGAGGGTAGGGTGTTTCAGAAACAAGAATGACATTGTGTAAATGTTGTGCAACATGAGGGAAAACCTATCCTTGAGGCTCTCTAATCTACGATATCTAAAAGTTGAAGAAGACTGACTACTGTTATTGTTGTTTCTTTTGAGTCTGACATAGATTATCACACACTTTATGATCACTGCTTCACAGTGCAGAACAACCATCTATGTAAGACAAGGGCTGACATATTGCTTCTCCTGGATTTATGACTGGAGATGCTAAGACTGCAAACTCAGCCCAGGAAAACAGCAAACAAAAGAGAGAGAATAAGAGCAGCTTCTGACCTCTAGCTGTACCCTCTGTGAATATTTCATGACCAGTGCTCATTTTTGACAAGTGAAGCTGTCAACGGTGGAGACAGCTTTAGACATTTGAATCTTTAAACAGAGGAAACTGTCTGACTTGGTTTCAGTAGACATCAATAGTGCAGAGCAAAGCCAGGGCAAGCAGGAAACTTGGGATGCTACTGAATCCAGAATGGAGAAGGGGGAAGAAACTGTAGGGGCTGGCACCTGAACTTGGAGGCCCAGTCCTCTACTGACACAGCGCATAGCCAGGAAGCAACGTCTTGAGAAGCAACAGTTTTGCTGAGCTGAGTTTTACTTCCTGTTAACAGGGCAGACCAAATAAAACTCAGTCATTATCTAAAAGTTGCCAGGACTGCCATGTGCATGAAGATTTAGACAATGATTTATGGCCATAAAGAATTATGATTGTATTCTTCTGCTGATATACTGGCAACCCAAGGTCGGTGAATTGGGTGCGGTGACTGACCCATTAATTATTTTCTTAGATTTGCCACGTTACCGGTTTTGACTACTACCTTTTTACAAATTGGCCAAAAATGTCAAAGTTGTTTGCTGTCTGATTTTATCTTTCACAAACAAAAACATGTGTGTTTTATTTTACGATAAATGAGCCATGTCCACAATGATCATATCAATACTCTTCAAAAAGCTGAAGAAAGGGAAATGGATGGAAATATTCCATTTGTTTCATTCTTTCAGGTCAAGGGGAGCTGGAGCTTATCCCACCTGGCATAGGGCATGAGGCGGGGGACACTTCGGGCAAGACGCCAGTGCGCTGCGGAGCCACACACAAAGAAAGACGACCACGCACACACACATTCACTCCTACGGGCAATTTGGGACTGGCCAATTGACCTGAAGCGCATGTTTTTGGAGGTGGGAGGAAGCCGGAGAACCCGGACACAACCCACGCAGACACGGGGTGAACATGCAAACTCCGCAGAGACCGGGCCTCGAACCCAGACCTGCCATGCTGTGTGGCGACAGCGCTAGTCACTGCGCCACCGTGCCACCCCCATTTCGGTTTTATTTACCTAATTTCATAAAAATTAGCAGAAGTGATTCTCACAATCATACAAATTTAGCTCAGATTAATAATTAATAATTTCAATAGGCCTGTTGGCATCTACGTATTTGGTATCACTCAACATTTACAAGAATAGTAGACTGAATGGAATTCCCCCAGAGATAATATGCCAGCACAGGTTTCTTAGCGTGTGTGAGACTGCCAGGTTACCATGTGCGGTCTTATCTAGGGTCCAGTGAATTAGGTTACTGAACATATGCTACAGATTTCCATGGCAACAAGCGTGAGAGAATCTGTACTGATGGCAGTTGCAGTACCAATAAGAGGTTTTTTATTTGCTGCACAATGCTCTTTTTCCCCAGAGAATGCCACACTGTGAGACAAAGACCGCACGCTAAATCTACTCTGGAGGCTTGGTGACTGTCCTGAAGTGGCCCTGTCTTCAGCGGACAGGCAGTAAGCATGTGAGAATGGGCTGAAATAATTCAGACATAAACACGGCCAGTGACCATGCTGGTCAAATCCAAGAGGACCAGTTTTAATCCAATTAAAGAAAGGAGAGTCGGTGGAATAGAGCTGCAGTAAACACGATCATCCATCATGCAGCAGCAGCAGAGACACTGGGATTGACTCGGAAGAGAGCACACTCATTTTAAAGGAGTCTGGGCTCCAATGGCCACATGTAACACAATACACTAGAGGTAACAACATGATGCAGTGGTTTTAATTTAAAATGTCACACAATTGGGATAAAACTGCTGCAATCACAACAGACAAAGGATCGAGAATCCAAAGTTATGACAAATTGCGGCTTACACAACTACACCTTAGTTGTATGTCTAAGTCTGCTGAGTGGGTTGTTGTCTCCAGGGAAGCTTCCCATTTGAAGTAGTGATTCAGTGTGCAAAAACACTTCCAAAAGTCAATGGGGCGATGCTGAATGAAAACAAATGGAAATTACCGTAGAATGCAACTGTTTCTGTTGTGTGAAGTCTCACAAAAACAACAGAGAAAGTGTTTTTTAGGACAATGTATTAGAGCATAAACTATGAGAGCAGCAGGAGTTCTGGTGTTGTTTCTATATTTCATGCTCTGTCACAGTTCAGCAAAGCTTGCCTAACTTTGTTAGGCTCACACAGCAGTGTGTATGTGCACAGACAACTGTGGGTGAGAGTGTGAGATAGGAAGGAAGTAGGGGTAGATAAGACTTTCTAAGTGGGATGACAAAGAATTTCTAATACATCAATTGTCATGATGTGTGTGTCCTTCACTGCTTCCAAGCAGTACACTGAAGACATTCTGCGTACCTGGGTCATTGTTAGTACTTGCGTTTATGTCAGTTGACTGAGAGTGGAGTCTGATTGGGAATGGAGAAATACAGTTGTCACCATGGAAAGGAGAAATATTTATGTCCATGAAAAAAAAAATTGTTGGCAATATGAGCAGCCTTGACTTTTGACTGTTAAATGCAGAGCAACTGCGAGAAAGGTCTTGACAATGGCTAGCGGGAATCAAAAAAGATCAAAGCCCAACTAGAGACTAACGCTGAATAAACAAGGCAGTCAGAGGCCCCATCCACACGATAACGGATATTTTAAAAACAGAACTTTTTGTTGAGTTTACGCCTTCTGTCCACACGACAACGCAGATATCCAGAATGAAAACGCAACTTTTTAAAAACGCTGGCCGAGGTGGATTTTTAAAAAAATGCTGGGTCTGCATTGTCGTGTGTACGGTGTATTCCCGGGACTTTTTAAAAACGCTGACATCTTGCCTGCGACAAAAACCACTGTGACGTCATATTTATGGGCCCATGTGTTGTGACAACAAAACACGTAGGATTCCTATTGG
This sequence comes from Antennarius striatus, assembly GCF_040054535.1. Taxonomy (NCBI): domain Eukaryota; kingdom Metazoa; phylum Chordata; class Actinopteri; order Lophiiformes; family Antennariidae; genus Antennarius; species Antennarius striatus. The sequence continues at coordinate 8,963,633 of NC_090796.1, read as the reverse complement.
ATAATATTTGACTCAATACTGCCACCACATGGTTTGGCATGCTTATAGCCATCTTCGCAAACGCACTGGTGCATTTACGTGTGGACGGAGATTTTTTTAAAAACACTGTCGTGTGGACGAAATCGTTTTCGATGAGTTTTTAAAAAGTTGCGTTTTAAAAGATATCTGTCATGGTATGGACGGGGCCAGAGACTGCAACCCCGAAAGTAGTACCTGACAATTGCATAACTTTGACCTTTCAGAGTAGGGCAAAGCTATGCACTAGCTTTGATCATAGAACAAGGCTAGTGAATTGGTAGATCAAAGCACTAGCTTTGATCTATGGTCTTACTCACACTGGCCTTCTCCCTTGTCTTTCTATCTTATCCGGTTCCTGAGTGTACAAAAGTTGAAATTTGACCATGACCTAGTTTTCTTAAGGTCAAGGTCATCATCTCATTTTCATCCCCTTTGCCGCCCGAGTAATCTTTTTGTTTCATCTTTCTATCTGCAACTGTTTCGAAGATATTTGGTGGACATACAAACGAACGGACGAACACACAATAACAATTACAATACATCACTGCTTCGAAGCGGGATATAATAATGAAATGCACTATAAGGACATGTGATACGTTTCATAAGAGTCCGTAATGAAAGCTGGATGAGCTACACATTGACACTGTGCTCTCAGACACTGCCCGCAGGCCTTTGACTATGTTAATGAAAGGCGATCACTGGATGTCTTTAATATCAATAAACCTACTGGTTAATCTTTTTCTGGACAGATAATACAGACAAAACCCCCCAAAATCTAAATATTCAGTCATCTCTTTCAGTTATACATAGTCTATGCTCTATATACAGCCGCTGTGAAATAAAGTATGGACTATGTACCAATATGTTGGCAATCATTGGTTATTAAATTAAGCAAGGCTGTTTTGGAAACTTTAATATCTTGAACAACCCAAATGAACTCTGTACCTTCCCTGTCTCCAATCTGTGTCTAATAATTTTATGAATGAAAAAAGCTTAGTCAAACGCTTGTCTTGAAACCTGGTAAAAGCAAAGCCTGACAAAAAAATTAATCTTCCAATTACCCTTCAACTAGTTTTCATTGAGCTCACAGAGGTCAGGTCAATCTGTGCACCAGCAATCCACTCAGCCCTTCATAAAGTGTAGCACACACTATACAGCTACACTAACAGGAAGCAGTGGGGTGGGATTTTGGTTTACAAATCCGGCTTAGCCAGATTTTTGTTGCATCACAGAAAAACATCAAAATGTAGGCTTTGATTAGATAAGTGTTGATGAAACGGGAGGATTTTGTTCATCGCGGTGATGTTATTGAATCCTCTGTAAGCATTTCTAAATGCCTGCTGAAGAGAAAATAGTGGACTTCTTAAATGAGCAGTGAAGAACAGCACCAGTTTGTGATGCAAAGTGTACCTCAGCCAGATCAGCACAAAAATATTGCTACTTAGGCGACTTTCACTCCTAGCTTTAAATGAGAGTATTCCAGTGAAATCCAACCCAACATCTCATCCCTGCTGAGACTTCTTTCCCCAGCAACAGGCCAAGTCAGGTCGCCTCGCCACTCTGTGCCACAAGTGCACTCAGCTGACAAATGTGTTGGCACTGGAAGGCTCAGGCAGTATCAGCTCTTACCTGCGCTCACGATGAGGCAGTGGGTGCTGCTGCTGACGAGCGATGAAGGTGGTGCCCCATACTGGACTGCTGTGGCTGTTCCTGAGCCATCCCACGGGCGGCGATGATGGGTATGGGGTGCTGCGGAAGCCATGGTCTGACTCAGTCTCTGCAGTGAGAGACGAGGCTGAGCTCCCCATCACCACAGCAATAGGGAGTTAGTCTCTGAACGCACTCAAATAGGGGATGTCAGTTTGGTTTGACCCCACAAGCAATAAACTGAAGGGATCCAATAAGACTGAGTGCTGAGATACACTGAACAGGAAATGCAAAATTAGACATGAGCAACTCTGGCCATTAAACTTTCTGCTTCATAGGAGGAAGAAGTTCTCTTCAAAAATAACATGGGGTGCTCGATTAAAAATAAACAAATCGAAATCAGAAAGAAGCTGAATATAACAGTTCTTTTAAAAAGTTTGAGAAACCTCCAATAGTCCCCAGTACATGAGAACAATGTCTCAACTTAAACAGTAATCTGATGGGTGGGGTGCTGACTCCAAATCAGCAGCTGGTCACACAAAGGAGAAAATATAACTGTCTCACTGCAAAGGCTTGTAATTCTCCCTCTTGTAGACATAAATTCGAAGTACTCTGCACCATGTCTTGCATAGTGCCACTCATAACTCCTCCAGTGTATTTCTGTTGCACATCTTTCCAGTCTGTGCAGTCTCATGCCTGGTTCCTTTGTTTGCACACTCAGAAAATTACATCAAGGAAAGATCTGTGCAGACATACATGTGTTCAACATCTTAGCAGTTGAACCGGACACAAACAAAAAAAACCCAACGCATCCAAGACATTAAGAAAGCTGACGGTGTTCAATAGTGAGATGGATCCTGCAGGAATGAAAGTCATAAAATTTAGCTATGGTGCTATTTACAATGTGGGCACCAGGCAAAATCAATGCAATGCCTTTCCTAGGAACGGGTTGGCAAAACTACAAGTATGCTGATATGGCAGTCTCATCTTTCAGACATCCAGTCTGACCAACAGCTGCAGAGAAGTTCACCAGTAGAATACCACAGCTGCATTTCTCCCACGGTCAGAACCCGATGAGCAGGGCTTTTCTCACAGATTAAAAATACTTCTGAAATTTCCAGAATTTTATATTTCAACGTGGACTTGGAGAGAATCCAGATACATGGAAGTTGCTTACGGAGCTTTAAAACGAGCTGCTGTTTAGATCTCAACAGTTCCCACAGCATGAAAATGGTTAGAGCTCAGCTGTCAGGGTTGGTGCTGGATAACATCCAACAAAACACCCATGAGGAAAGTTCCGTTTCAGGTTGCGGTGCTCTGCCAAAGGCGCGGACAGGAGATGAGCCGCGTTTCCGCTGTCAGGGGTGGAACATAATGACTGGATGATCCCACCGCCGCACCCGGACAGTCGAGTTGATCAACTTTGCCCTGGGATTTCTCCCGGACTTATCAGGAATCGAAGACACAGCTGACAGAAAAGCACATTTACATGCTCCCTGATGAGAATCGATCGTCAGTGAATCCTACGGACAACCTGAGGCAGAGATCCGGTTGGTTTAAATGGAGTTTAGGTCGTCAGATGCCGCGTACGATCCACGATAACCTCCGCGCAAACGTGCTTTCACTTTGAGCCCGTTGGCAGCACTGCAGAGGGTTACTTCTAGAGAAAGGTGGCCTGCGTCCGCTTCCACACATCGGTACAGATGTCAGGTAGAGGACCGTGCAGGAGGGGGTGGCGACATGCACGCATATAGAGAGATTGCGAAAGCCAAGGAGATGTTATTCGGAAAGGAGCGCTCAATCGCAAATTTCACTGCCGTCCACGGGGTCCATTCCAGCCTGCATTCCTCTGATATATCCCCAGCGTGCGGGTTATCGATGCCGATCCTTCCTGTCTTATATCAGGACACATACTCGCCCCCGTCTTGCAGTCGCCGGCTCACACTGTAAAGCCGCTCCATCCCAGAATGCCCGCATTTAAAAGGTCCTATTTGCTAAGTTGTGACGCCTTTATCTGTCGTCTTGTTTTTCCTGTCAGTTTTTCTTCCTCCCCCAAAGGGCTTCAGTTCCCCCTATCTGACTGCAAGAGCGTAGTGAGCGAGGATGCTTTCTCCTCAACGCGGATTACTGGAGTGTCAGCAGAGCGCATGCGCACTGGCCAGGCGTGCAGAGAAAAATTGGGAGGGCTGCGACCATGAGATTTAAACAAACCTCTGAAGATGTTTGGAGATCTCACTCAATTTCGTGGATATAGGATCCAAGACTGTAGTGGCCAGTAATAAATGTCACACCATATTCTTCTGCTGGCTCCTTTGGCTGGCCTTAATGGTCAATGCCAGGGGAGGTGGTAAGAGGCTAGGTAAAAGATGATGCTGACAGAAACATTCATCATTGCTCAACTGTCATTGTTCATTAGCAACAGAAGCTTTCAAACTTCCCCATCTCTCTTCTCCCACTTCACTGACCTCTTTTCTGATCTCTCACTCTTTCTATGATTTCACAACATCCACAGGCAGAGCAGTGCAACAATGCTACGAAAATGCAGCCACCACATCATCTGCTGTGCATTCTTTGTTGTGCCAAAGGGGGTTAACCATTAACCACGACTGAGGTTGAGGAAGTCCGACTGTGTTGCTAGCTACAGTATTTGTCTGCACAACTATAGGCACGACTCCTGTTCAAACAGAGGCTGGAACTGGTTTGTCTGGATAATTTCTGATTTCTGATTAAGTTCCAAAGAATTACAACCTAAAAATATATATGATACAAATGATACAGATCTGGAAGTGTCAACAATATCTTGATCGTATTTGAAGCAGAAAAAGCTGAGTTACTTGAATTGACAATAAAGACACTATCAGTGACCAAAAGCAAATACAGGATGTGAATGGCGTTTACACACAAGTTGCACAAAATAAAGCTACAGAACAGCAAAAACTACACTGATGTATTAAAAAAAACAATCTGAATATTAACCAGAGCAGGCATCAGAGGACTGCAGCCCTTTGTTAAGGGTGCACCTGTCTGTTTGCAAGTCAGCACCCAGAGATACAGCAGCTGGCCCAGTCAGTGCCAAGAGGAGCAAGAGAGGGAGATTGGATTTCATTTGTATCCTCCCAGAACATAGAAGAGGAACGAGGGGACAGGGAGGATGTGATCTAATTTAATGTAACATTTTAAAGATGTAATTTACACACAGCTCCAAAACGACCTGTGTGTCACAAATAATGTTTTCCCCCCCAAAGTGGACATGCTCCAAGTGGGACCAAAAAAAAAAAAAAGTTCAACAAGTTCACCCTCAAATAAATAATTCCAAAACCGTATTCTGATTTTTTTAAAAATGTAATTTTAATTTCTAAACAGTTTTATCAGAGGTGCACAGCCGCCTGAGCTCAGCCTCCCCCTCAGACCTGTCCTGCTCCCCTGAAACAGCAACAACAGGACAAAACACACGTTCATGATGCTACTGTAGAATCTGTTCCGTGGCAGATGACGCTTATAAAATTAAGTCTGCGGCTGTTATGGGAACAAACAGTCACGTGATCGTTGTCTGTGTGGACTAGCCGTAAAGCCGTGAACCCCGTCACCGGCAGCAACATTAGCTATAAGGTTACAGTCGGAACGAAACAAGCCGACTGACACGGCGAGAGCCGGGGACGCCGGGTGCCTTGTCAACAAAGACACTTTTATTGTAACGGTGGTCATGTGGCGGTTATCACGCCACCCGTCCTCCCTGTACTTCACCAAGTCACTTATAAATGTGTTATTCTTACCTCAGTCGGCAGAAAGGGAATTATTCCTGTTTTTTCAGTCGTCTGTACGTTAACTTTTCACAGCCATTGAGACGATAAGTTCCTCCCGTGTTGTTCTTTAGCCTTCCTAGCCTTCCGGGCTTTAGCGTCGAGCGCTCCACAGCATGTTTGAGACATCTGTCACAAACACACCCACGCACACTTTATTTCCACTCCGTCGTGTCTTAATGTGAGTGACTCGATCGCTTAGGTGTCCCTCCAACAGCCCAGGGAGGAAAGGGAATCTCCAAGGAGCAGATAGCACGCGTACGTCACTTCTGTACGTGAGTGAATCGACTGATGGCGAACGTAAATAAATCTACGTAAAATGAGTTGAAGAATGGAAGTGTAGAAGACTCAATTTCCCATACTGCACTCGGACGTTTTCAATTTGGATATCCGGGTACGAACGTCGTCACCTTGGACGAACACTAACAACAGGAATATATTACATCAAGCCATGATCAGAAATTTATTATTTTATTATTGTTAATACGTATCACTTTATACCCTTGTATTTTCTATATATTTATATTGTCCTATCATTGTTAGATAGATTTTAATCATACATTTTAAATCCAAGCGTACGCTTCCGTCCACCGCTTTCTGCACTGTCAGATAATTACACTCTACTGCCATCTGGTGGAATTATGCTTGAACTTCCTTTCGGCATTTCCCTTCAGGGGTCGCCACAGTGAATCAGTTGCCTCCATCTAACCCTGTCTTCTGCATCCTCTTCTCCCACACCAACTACCGTCATGTCCTCTTTCACTACATCAATAAACCTCCTCTTTGGTCTTCCTCTAGGCTTTCTGCCTGGCAATTCAAAACTCAGCATCCTTCTACCAATATATTCACTATCTCTCCTCTGGACTTGTCCAAACCATCTCAGTCTGGCCTCTCTGACTTTATCTCCAAAACCTCTAACATGTGCTGTTCCTCTGATGTACTCATTCCTGATCCTATCCATCCTGGTCACAACCAAAGAGAACCTCCAGCTCTGTCTCCTGTCTTTTCCTCAGTGACACTGTCTCTAGACCAAACAACATCGCTGGTCTCACCACAGTTTTGAGCACCTTTCCTTCCATTTTAGCTGAAACTCTTCTATAATAGTAACTGGTTAAAAACTTTTATTTGCGTTCTTGAAAAAAAAAATCTGACCTCATGTTTCACTTGCTGTCATTTTACTTTAAAAGGTTGTGTGAGAAATTTGTGCTCGAGTCCAAATCAATGATCAAAAATTTACTTCATATATTCAAAAACGCTCGTTATTAAATGCCCTTAAAAGAACGGAATCTTTGATTTAATTTAAAGAACCTAACAATTGGGTAATCAGGGGCTAGAGAATCCCTAATAGTTCGCAGATGTGTTTTATCACTGGATTAAAAGAGAATATATAGTCATAAGGTTTGATTCGCATATTTGATTTGGCAAAAGTTTTATGGATGTAGTGAAAGAGGACATGAAGGTAGTTGGTGTGAGAGAAGAGGATGCAAAGGACAGGGTTAGATGGAGGCAACTGATTCGCTGTGGCGACCCCTGAAGGGAAAAGCCAAAAGGAAAAGAAGAAGATATAGTCCTAAGGTCACTACCTGTAGCTGCTGACAGTTTATTACCACTAATGCTATTATAGTTAATGTTTAATGAATATTAGTACAGTAATTATTCATACGTAATCATATGCACTAGAAATTCTATTATTATTACTTTTTACGTCTTTTTTCGTTCTTTGCAAATGCAGAAAATTTCAAATCCAATTTTGCATTCATTTCAAATGTTTAATTGGACATCGTGTACATTCTGCTCTTCCGAGTGTTTGGCTTGAACAACTTGAATTGAAACAAAAAAAAAATACTGCTCTTCAAGAAACAATACATATGATTAGAGGAATAACTAGCCTGTTACAATTCCTGATATCATCATGAAGAAAAATTAAAAACAGTAACATTGTTTAAAGTTTTAAAGATCAACAAATTGTACGCATGACTTCAAGGAGCAAGAGACAGAAACAGAGTTTTAGACTTTACTGCTAAAAAAAAGTAGTTATAAGAAGTGAAATACCCAGGTGAAATAGTAAATAAAAGATTACTTTTTTCTAAGTTATCGTACATGCATTTTTAGAGTGATTTATATTTTTATTTCATATTTTCTGCCATGGGCAAAAGTCTGAGATTTTAATTATGACTCTTAATTTGTCTTCATTTCAGGCAAGTCCTTTCAAACCATGAGTAAAATTGGAACCTCGTTAGGATAAATAATATCACGTGAATTTTTCGGCTAGTCTGGATTATCATTAATCCCGGTGACATCTGGAATGTTTGAACCTGGGTGATTCAAAGAATTAGGCCAATATCAACAGGGAATTATAACATGGCAGAAACTAATAGAATTGCTTTGGTGAGTGATAAATCATCAGGAATCACTTGGATCACCGCAGAAAGTAATCCAGTTTTCGGTGAGCGACCCCATGCAAATTACCCATACCCCTGATGGAATTTGTCAGTGACATCCTCCAGATAATCTAGCCTACCTCCACGGAAGAAAAACAAAACTTTGGTAGATAACAGTGATTAATCTTCGTGCTGGTGTTGAGGCGGAGCAAAGCATCCTTTGATAGCAGCGCGGAGGGGCCGAGGGTGAGTCTGGGCGGAGGAATGTGTTTCTCCTCACGAGCCGCTCGGTGCGGACGGGACACGAGCTCGTGCCGGTTTAATTAACGTCAATTCATTAAGAAGTTTACGTTCAGTGACGTGATTGACGGAATGTAACAGTGAATCGGCGCGGGAAGGGAAGGAAAGACGGGCTTTCTTCGTCTGGAAGGTACTGAATTCATCTTGTACACTTCTTTTGGTCTCCATTATTCATTGGTGCACTTGTTCCTCGCGTTAAAGTATAAAAAGTTCAGTCGCGGCTGTTCTTGTGTTTTTGGACGTGTTCGCAAACTTTAAAAAAATTGCTAGCTAGCACTTTACGCAACTCTTCGTACTTGTATTGTTTCTAACTGTGGGTACACACTGTTGTCATGACAATGCTAGGGAAACCCAGCGCGAGGCACGTTGGTGGACAAAAGGCACGAGCTTCAGTGTTCAGCTTTGCTTTAAGAGTTTGTGCCTGAACAAAAACAAGCCTAGAAGTCCGCCGGAGCCTGAAACCACACCGTCTGCTAGCGCCGCGTTTGCTGTCATCTTTCCCAGCGTTCAGCCTCTGGAATATCCTGTGTCCGGGGAGGGGGGGGAGAAGACGAGCACGGAGGTCAGAAGGATATGTGAAAACTGTTCGGCTAAGGTGTGTCCTGTGTTTATAAGAGACAAGTTGTGGCCCCCACCGGCCAGGAAAGGGCATCCCTTTCCTGGCCGATGGGGATCACAACTTGTCTCTTTGCTGTTTTATGGCCAACGCACATATGGAAATGACAGAGAGTGAATAACACAATTGTCTTAGGGGAAAAGGAAAAAGGTGTGTGTGTGTGTGTGTGTGTGTGTGTGTGTGTGTGTGTGTGTGTCTCTCTCTCTCTCTCTCTCTCTCTCTCTCTCTCTCTCTCTCTCTCTCTCTCTCTCTGTGTGTGTGTGTGTGTGTGTGTGTGTGTGTGTGTGTGTGTGTGTGGGCGGGCGAGTGGGGGCAGAGCTTGCATTTCATGAGGGACAAAAAGAAAGTATGTCATTGCATGTTTCATCGGGCTTGAGAGAGTAGATAGCAGGAAGGGGGGGGGGGTGTCAGGGTCCCTTCATATGGTCATGGACTCCAGTGAGGACATGAGGGTGCCCGAGGTTAGGGGGCCGGGTGGGGCCTTTATTTGTGTCACAACTACAGATGTTACTGCACATAAACACTCACGCACACACACACACACACACACACACACACACACACACACACACACACACACGCACACACAGCGAATCAGGCAGTCCATGTCAAGGCTAATGTCATGCAGGATGTAAGCTCAGATGACTCACAATCATACCTCTACCATCCTGTCTGAAATAAGCTTTCACAACTCCAGATGTGTAAAGTTGGCAATGCCATAGACCGACGACACACAAGTCATTAAGATCAGTGCCAACCAAATATTCAAATATGGGCATCTGCTCATATTTCTGATACTTACTGTAGATCACTGGAGCACTGAAAGCCTGAGGAATAAATCAAAAGCCAGGAAGTTTCCAGTTTATACGAGTGTACATGCAACTAATAGCCCTTAGTACTTTAAAGTATACCCATTTCTTTCATGTGCTCTTTGCTCTCAGATAAAGCTGAAAATAATTTTCAGCCTTTTAATTACTGCTGATGAAGTACTACTTCAACATGTTCTAATCTATCCAGAATTAAACTATAAATGAAGCTCCATATTACTGCAGAGATGCCCGGACTTACAAATGATTTTATGTAGATGTAAGAAAAATTTGAGTTTTCTTCCCCACCTAATAGCCACTTTTGTATTCAATTTTAAAATTAAAAATATGAAAGTAATTTGCTAGAAATAGTATCGCCATTCACACTAAAATGGGAAATAATTTCTGAATGAATACATTTAAAATTATCAAAAAATAAAATGATATGGGCCATATAGTGTTGATACAAAAATATAATATAATATAATATAATATATAATATAATATAATATAATATAATATAATATAATATAATATAATATAATATAATATAATATAATATAATATAATACAATATAATATAATCAGCCCTGCAATAAATTTGGCTTAAAAGTATATACTTGCATGGGACTAACACACTAATGATTAACATTGAACAGCCTACTTGTGATTGATAGTAGGACTTTTGTAGGTTGACACCATGACCGTGCTTTTGAAAATGATTTGGTTTTTGACTTGTTCTACAAGTCAACCATCATTGTAGCTTAACATCACACTGGCACTGTGGGAAATTGGACCTGTTTAATTATAAATAGTATTCCTTTTTAATATTAGGGACTTGTTGCAAATCAGTGCCATGAAAAAAATGGCACCTAACACCTTTTGAACATACGTATCAACATAGTCATAAAGTATATATGTGAGCAGTTTCAGTTAAGATTTGGGAGTAGTCTATTTAACTGAAGCAAAAGAAAACCCAAAATAGTTGAATAATAGACAGTCTTATTTAAAATGAATCCACAACTCATAAAACATTTTCATTAAGAATGGTTATAAAATACAGTTTAAACATTCCTTCCAATCAGATGAATAATTTATTTTAAAAGATAAATACAGCAGCACATTACTGCATTAGTTATTTCTCATTATTATAATTATAATGATCCATCGGTTTCCCTGTCTGTGTGTGTTGAGGCATGCTGCTGCATCTCCCCGACCCGGATTCTACCCCCAGGGCTCTGGATCACTCTGACAAAGACACACACACACACACACACACACACACACACACACACACACACACACACACACACACACACACACACACATACACACACACACACACACACACACACACACACACACACACACACACACACACACACACACACAATACAACACAGGACAACAAGAACAAGATTATATCAAAGATACATCTGGTTCTCATGCTTGTTTGATGGGACAGGCGGGCAGCGGCTGGCTGCTGCTTGGACTTACAGTACATATTAGCATGCGTGCACAGGGGTGGGGGAAAAGCCATGAATGTCAGTGATTTTTCTGGTGAGTGAAAGATACAGCGCAGATATTCTACTGGGTTTGAAAAAGATTTGCTTCTGTGGAAGTAATCATGGTAAGATGACCATCGCTGAGGCAACATGAACTGAGGACTGAGAGAGTTAATACCTTCGTCCCTCTGGTGAACACTCTGGTGCCACTCTTTGATGTATTGTTGGTAAAGTCTCTTTGTCTGGGTGTCAGACTGTTGCCCAAACGTTACTGTTCAAGGTCACAGTCACAAAAAGTTTAAAACTGCTGGTTTTGCCTTGCCAGACAAGGATTAAGCCCCATCCTGGGACATTTTAAAAATTGGTTGATGAAAGCCTATTTTTCTATATTGTGAAGGCTTAAAGATTCTGTTAAAAAAGGGTAAAAACTGTACCTAAATTTAATTTACTCAAACGAGAAATACAGAGAAGTCAGCAATCCTCTAAAACTTTGGTTTTTAAGAAGCAAAGTAATCAGATTAAATTTGTCAGATTAATTGTCCTTCGATCATTTAATGAGCTAATGGTTTAAGGAGAAGTCATGTTTTGGTGAAAGCTTAATACTAAGCTTCGACGACTTAATCCAAAACACCGTCTGCTATATAAATCAGGGTTCTGACACCACATGAAACACATCATGGAAAATGTGGGAGCGTGCAATCACAAGTTAGTCTTCATTGACTTTGCAGCAAGTGTCATCAACATCCACACTCCGTTTTGCCAGGATTTATCTATCAGCTCAGGGAAAGTTGGGATTGTCTGGTTATCTGACTATAGCAGATCTTGGCAAGAGGAGACGTGTGCATGCATCTCAAATTCGACTCAAGTTCACCCTCCAAAACATTCTGCAATTTAGTTGAAGGCAGCACCCGTTTGGCTCAACTCGACAGTATGTTTCTGTACTCAACAGATGCTCTGCTTATTTTACATGTAGGCTTGGGACAAGTGTTAACATCCATGCACAGTTTTTTTTCAGGTGGTGCCTCTTTGCATTATTGCCTCACACTATCATAAATACTATTCATGTCACTAGTTTTCTTCAGTGGGAAACAGGTCACTTTTCTGGATAAATGGTTGGGTTTGTCTTTCAGATTCAGTTGTTCCCTCGCTGAAAGCAGCTGTCATGTGCAGAATAACTTGTGTTTATCTCTGTGTGTAGAAGAAGATAAGATAATTCTGTACAGTGTGTTCAAGTAAACGTCATAGCCACTCAAGTATACACCAATGGAGTGAATAGGACCACTTGTCAAGATAATTTGAAAACGATTGAGTGAACTTGATTCTTTTCCTCACTGCTTCAAATTCTTTGGATATCTAAGAAGATATTCGGGATAGACTATCAATGCCTACAATCCAAAGACAGCAGAGGCACAGAGACTCGCTGTTTCTAACATAAATCACGCGGTATGGAGACAACTTTGAAACTCAACACCTTAAGATCTGAGAGGCCCGGAATCCCTTAGAGAGACAATGAGTGACAGTCATGGATGACAAACAAAAGACAGGGCCGAGGTTTGTGTGGTCGTACATCCTGTGCTTCCAAAAACTGACCAATTTTACACTGAGTGATGACTTTGATGGATGAGTGCAAAACAGGACGTCTGCTCATTTGTCCTTTTGCTATCTTTCCCATGGCTCTATGCTAACCAGTGCTAACTAACAGTGGTGTTTGCATCTTTCCAGGCAGAAGCCAGGAGTCACGGTGTAAAACGAGATCTGTCAGCTGACCCTGGGGAGCAAGCAGAGCCCCAGGGTGCTGGAATGGAGCATCTGGTCGAGTAAGCAAAGCCTGTCTCTATTTGTGTAGTTTGACTTTTAATTTTATACAGTTTGTGAACATGTTTTATTGTGTTCACTAAATGAACTTCCTGTTTCTATTATGGGGCTTCCTGGAACTGTTGTTGCCCACTGGAGAAGAATTTCAGCGACATATACGAACAGTTTAGTTCAGTCCACTTGGTCACTTGAATTCTGCAAAGTATAAATTGCAGAAGGCAGAACTTTGGGTTGAAACTGAGAGTTTGTGTGAGAGGACTCTATCTTGCTTTCATCTTTTTACCACACTATCCTCTTTTTTTCTTTTCTTTTTTAAGCTTGTGCCCCCCTCCCTCTCCGACAGCGGTGGATGGAACTGGCTAGAATGTGATAATAGCCACAGTTGATCTTTTTTGGCTGTATTGGGTGTCCTCTTCTTAACACATGGTGCAGATAGTAAAAACAGCATCGGTGTTGTGTTTGCGGGTTCCCGCGCATGTGTGTGTGCGTGCATGCGTGTGTGTGTGTGACTGTGCAGCCAGCTATGTGTGTGAATCACAGACTCCTTACTTGTCACTTCATTATACCTATCTCTCGCTGGTGGGGGGAGATGCAGCATGTATAATTCATACCTGTGACTGTGCTGAGGATGGGATTTGCGCCTACATGTTTTCCCTCCCACTTGCTCCACCTTAACCTGTCAAGTGAAACCATTCATTTATGGTATGTTAGTGCCCCCAATGTCTCGTATTGACAGTGATATATATAAGTGATTGCTGAATCATCCTCCTTGTTATCCATTACCCGACATCCCCTGGCTCATATTCCAGCGTGACTAGCTCTCTGTTAATGATGAGGTTACGCCACCGGCCTGCTGTTGCACCTTGCTGAACAGTGGATTGGCACAGAGGGGTTTCAGACTTGCGCAACCCCCCCCCCCTTCTCAATTTTCTGGTGCATGGTGACTAACTAGTGAGTCACTGCAACAGGGAAAGAGGCTATAAATGAACCCCGTGCATTAAATGTATGCATTCACATGCATACGCACACACACACATGCTAGTAGTTACATACTTGTGCACACCAACTCTGTTTTTAGACACACTCTGTCGTACATCCTCAGACGTCATATTTTCTGTCATTCCTGTCATTTTTCATTTCAACCAGATGACTCAATACACAAACACACCATTATTTTAAATCATCAACATAATCCAAACAGAGTTTATTTTTTCAAAGACAGAGAAGGACAACCAGAAATTATTTGACACTTGTTGCTTTCCAATTACTGCTCTGTTGACACAGTCTCGATAAGATGAGGGCAAGAATGATAATGAAGACAGCGCTGGTATTTGTGATCATCTTTTTTCATCCACTAGAGGGAGACATAACCATTAGTTTCTCAGTCCTGAGGTCGAGATTGAATGATATATATATTATTATTTTTATCATGTTTCTTTGTAATATGTCTGTCAGCAGGAAACTAAAACAGTTATGAGTGGGTTTGGGTTTGACCCATATAACTATCCATTAGATTGAAAACATTTTTTGGGTTATAAGATAATCATCTGGATCCAGAGTAAAACAAAAACCATTACCATTACAGGATATGCATAAAACTCATTTGAATAATGTCTAAAAATGTTGATAAGACCAATGACATCTCCATAAATTCTATCACATAACACACCAGTATGATCTAGATCCATGTTGCCTTCCACATTTGATGCTGCAGAATATTTAAATTTAAAGGTGGGGCTCACTGAAATTTTCCTGCTGCTAACAAACAAATGGCTTATGGAAGAAAACCAGCATCAGTGAAATGTAGCTTTCAAACTAACAATGTAACTAATGCGATTATAGTTAAAGCTTTGGAGCAGCAGGCCACATATATCTGTTTTCTCTTTATCACAAGATTACCCGTAACAAGCGTCTTATAGTGGGATTTATCCCCTTTTCTTGCTTGTTTTTTTTCTGTAAATAAAGAGCTGTCTGATAAACAACAATGACGAACAAATGTTCTGCTTAAAAACATTCATGTTAACTAAAGATGCAGGCGTCATTTAGGGCTGGAGATCATTATTTTCTTTATAGAAAATGCCCTTCACTTTAACAAGAGCATGTTATGATGTTAAAACCTTCAAACAATATGCTAAATAATGACACCAAATATCAGTGGAACGTTTTACCCTGAGTTAAGTACTTTACTATATTGCTGAAAGGGTTTAGTGTTAGAATCTCCCAAAAGCTCTGCACTTTTTGTGGGTCACAGGTTAGAACTGAGTAACTTCCACTGATGTATTGAAATGAGATTCAGAGCTCCTTCATTACATTTATTCAGAGGATGTTAGAAATCAGTTGGAAAATTGAGGTCTTTGCTATTTGGAAAGTAAATAGCCACAATCCTGAGATGACTACAGGTAATTGAGGTAGAATTCCATATATTACACTAATAGAATGAAATACAACTGACACACTACAACTTTTCACCTAAACCATCTTGGTAACTATGTGTGTGTGTGTGTGGGGGGGGGGGGGGGGGGGATCTGCGTGTGGAACGGTTCAATGATGTAATTGATAAAGCTATTTCAAAGATGCAAGAACACATTTTTTGGAGGTATGAGGTGGAGGATGGATTGATTACGGTGAGTCTTTAAAAAAATGTTTGTTTATTTTTTATTAACATGTAGTTAGGAGTAGTTGTGAAAATTGACCTGGGTCCCTAAATAAATGTGGCAGAAATTATACACATACAGTAACACAGAAGTTTCTTACTTATGTCTTCTCTTTTTCACACACCTTTCTTTGTGCGGCTACATATATGTCTTCTTTTATCTGTACTTTTCTTCAAAATAAATAAATAAATCAAATACAACATGATAATTATATTATATTTGATTTATTTATGTGCTATTCTTCAGTCCTTCAGGTGCCGACTAAGTTGTGCTCATCAATTTATATTCAAGCGTGTGTCTGTGTGTGTTGTGTGTGTGTGTGTGTGTATGTGTGTGTGTGTGTATGTGTGTGTGTGCGTGTGTGTGTGCATCTGATTCTCCAAGGCTGTGTGAAGGTGTCATTTCTGAATCTTCCATCTTCCTCTTGACATCATGGCTTTGTTCCAGTCCATGATTCATTAATCAGAGAATGGGTTTTGGTTGAATTGTGGCGTTGCGAACGTCACTGAAGGAGCACTCATCTCATGCTGAACACATTATCTCCACGTGCATTCACACAGAAATACATACAGCAGCAGCAATCAAATCACACTCCAGACAGTGTTGACAATGACAAACGACAGCGTGATTCAAATCTAAATGAACTGCTTCTAAATGAATCACGGTGGGCCATTGGGTGGACATCATACATAAAAACAGAGCAGTGGACAGCTTTCATCAAAATAGCGTGTGTGTGTGTGTGTGTGTGTGTGTGTGTGTGTGTGTGTGTGTGTGTGTGTGTGTGTGTGTTGGTGTGTGTGTGTGTGTGTTATTTATATGAGGAGAGCCCTGCAGTGAGCTAAAATGATCTTCTGAGTTATTTATGTTGAGAACATATTGAGAGTCGTTTTTGGAAGGAAGCGTTGCTCTCTGGTATGTCTCAGGAATGTATTGAGTTTTCCATCTTTTTATTGAGTTCTTCAAAATTCATATAAGCAGGTTCGTGAAAATTTGACCTATCCTGACTCGATTGAGGTGATGGGTGGAACTACTGAGTCTTGAACTGTTGTGAGGACTTCCTTTATACATAAGGTGGAAAGTATCAAAGGAAATGTCTTTTTTTCTGCTGTAACTTTAGTCTCCCTGCACAAGACTCCACCAGCACTTAATATTTGCCTGACCATTTCGTTGCTCCAGCTTGAAAAGATAAGCTATTATATATTATTATTCGAGTGTTACTGCATGAAGTTCGCAACCACCTGCATTGATTTTCTCCCAGCTAAGCTGTTAAATTGGAATCTTGGTAGAAATTGTCTTGACAATTATGAATATCATCAACTGAGAACATTGTCAATCATAATTCATTCTCCAGTGTGAATCTCTTACATGGCGTCCCTCAGGTCTGTGTGTTCCATTTACAAGTATATGTCTGTCCACCACAAATATAGGAATAATACAATCACTAGTAAAAACGCATATTATGTTATTGCGCAATAAATAGACCTAGTGATATATCTGGAGCTTCTCTCTGCCCCTTAAGTCCGCTGGGATAGGCTCCAGCAACCCCCGCGACCCCGGGAAGCGGAAGAAGCGGCTGAAGACAAGTCGATGACTTTTTTTTTTCTATATTAAAAAATAAGATTTATTTGTAAGCTTGAAATAGGTTCATATTAACAATATAATCTGTATTATTGAAAATACATTAATAAATACAGTACCGTACATAACTGGGAATCACAAGCTAGCTTGTTAGTGTTGCTTGCCCCAGCGCCGCTGTTGGTGCATGCGCTGACGTCTATTTTTTTAATGTCATGTGATCTACCCAAACTATCGTCACAATCTACCAGAACTGCCGTCGTGATTGACGTATTGTGCATCCCTGCTGTAGAGCAAACCTTACAGCTGAACATGTAACTACGACGTGCCATTGAATCCTTGAAAATAACTTTAGAGGTCAGGGGTTTTCTGAATTTAAAGTTGATTATAGAGAAGTTTCAAAGTCAGCAGCCAGTGGTTCCACCGCCTCATCTTTATTCACCCCAGCCCTCACAACCAGGAATTCTCTAAATTGCAGTTTGTGTATCTGGTATTATGCAGACTGGATGTAATTGATAGAGTAAGGGTGCAAGAGATGGATACACAAGTTGGAAAAGGAGGAGAAATGAAAAGAGAAATAAGCATCTGGTTTCTAGTCCTTGAGGTAGAGCTTTTTCGTTTTTCTCTCTGAGGATGATTAATTTAGAGAACTAGAGTTATTTGCCTGTAATGTGAGTGTGCTTACCTGTGGGGTTGTGTCCCGGTGTGAACATACAGTATTTATAGAACAATGTTCTTTTAAGGGGCAGTGCTCTATTTAAAAGAGGCGTTTGATGCAAATGCAAGACTTTTTTGTCTTTACAACAGAGTTTGTGGGAACTTAGTTTGGTGAGCTGACAGTGCAAAAAGGCAAACAGGACAATATTAAAAAAGAGCATATTGATAAAAAGGTACTATACATAGACTACTGTAAATACACAAAATACTATATAAATGTAGGGTTGAAGAAAATGCAGGTTAAAATAATGTTTATGTTCTTCATCTGGAAGTTTACCAAACATTTTTAGGGCCCTTCTCATGGATGCTGAATCTCACTTCTGCATGACGATTAATGCACTACTGTTTTGTAAAAGATGAGTTCAGAAAGAGTCATACGACATTTTAAGTTGCATGGTGCAGGTATCTGAGCTGTGAGGTATTTGTTAATTTCATTCAACATCCAACACAGTAAGTAAATGTCTTAACAGCTTAGTTTTACTAGTTGTGTCATTTAGAAAGAGTTAATGAACTGCACTAAAAGCATTATGCCACAGCACTCTATGGCAGCTGTTTAGACTGTTTAAAATACATTTGTTCTCAGCTGATGCAATGTTAGTCTATGTATGAATACATATGAATGAATGGGAATGTAGTTTTTATCATTCTTCAAGTTTCCTCTTTGCAATGCGAAATACATCAGTAGCAGATGTGAATGATGCTGTGACCCTTAGAGTTGTCTACAGAATGCATCAGAAAGACACACATGCTAATAATAGTGACAAATTCTCTGTTAACCTCATTTTAAAGACACTGAAGGCCCAAACTTTAGCTGTTTTTGAATATGTTGTCTGTGGAGAATCGAGGATCCACTGCCAGAACATGGAATCAGATAGGGAAATGTTTTGCTGTGATGCTTCAACCAAGATTCTGTGTTTTTCCTCTAATTCTATGATTTTATTTTTAGTTTGAAGGTCTTGTCTTCTGCTGCAGTTATTAAAAAAGGGGCTGTAACAAAAAATATTTGAATATATTGTCGGTCTCACAGGTGTGATAGAGGACTTCACTTCCAGCAAGGACAGTCTGAGTTGCTGTGTTGGATGTGTTCGACCTTACTGATGTACAACTCTGGAAAGAGCCAATGCCAGGTTTTACTAGGATTATGGTGCTAAGGGTAAAGAGGGCAGAGGAAAGAAACTTGGAGCTGGAAGAACAAGTGAGATTAGGAATGAAAGGCAGGAAAGAGGTGACGATGGTCACAGGCAGACGTAGAGAGAGAAATATTAGGGTATGTGCACAGATCTGCATAGAGAGAGAGATTATCCTGAGGCCTTTACTGATGACTCATAAAGACGGTCACAGCATTCATCTTCAGTGTGTGTGTGTGTGTGTGTGTGTGTGTGTGTGTGTGTGTGTGTGTGTGTGTGTGTGTGTGTGTGTGTGTGTGTTGGTGTGTGTGTGTGTGTGTGTGTGTGTGTGTGTGTGTGTGTGGCCGCAGATATGGAGGGTGCTTATCATTCTACAAGAATATAAACGATTCTTCTGGTCGGCTCTAAAATGATGGCGCTCATTTTTCTGGGAATAATTTAAGATTCTGTGCGTGTGTGTCTGATCTTGTGAATGGTCCTGTCTGCCTAATCCCATCGGGGAAAGGCTGCTAAATGTTGCCGCAGTAATTACAGATGAAGCTTTCTTAAACTGGCTCTCACTTTCTCCACAGTAGTTTGTTTCTCTTCTGTCAAATGAGATGCAAAGTACAGCGATGTCAGACTGAGTATTTGGTTAATATTTATTTTTCACAAATACATGCATGTGCCATGGCACATTATAGCTGGGCAGATATATTTTTAGGGTGGAAATATTCAATAAAATCTTTACTGTCAAAGACAAATGCAAAAAAAATTCTGAGAGATAGCATCATGTTCTGCACTCATCTATTCCAACGCCCTGGTGACTCACCCGGGAAGCTTCGTTCCCACCTCCACATTATAATATTTGCTTGGTTGAAATTATCTTCTGGGTTCTGCATTGTCTTCTGTGACATCAGAAGAGATCATATACAAAATAATGAATAAATAACAACATCAAAATTTTTCATACCACCCTTTGGTAGTTCATTGGCATTGTTGTGCGACAGAGGGTTCCTGTTTGATGGAAAAAGTTTATGATACTTTGTCACTAAGGCTTTTCGAAGACTGTCAAAAAGTGTTGTATCACATCTACATAAGTTTATTTATTTTTATAAAATCATATTTATTGTAAATGTGATTTAAAGATGTCAGTGGAAATTCTATTATTCCTTGTTTGAGTCAACCATTTCAGAGACTGACATATTCAGCATCCACATCAATGGTTCTTGGTGACTTGCTAAAGACAACCTCATCTCCCTTTCAGTTCATTGCTGCCAATGTGAGGATTTTACAGTGTTTGAATGAAAATAACCCAAAAAATAGCTGTATATGATTTATTAATCTGCTAAAAACATTTGAGAGCCAAATACAGAGTAAAGAAATGAGGCTCTTTGTGTCAAAAATTTGAGCAGCTCTCCTGTCTGCAATGACAAATTCCCCTCAGAGGCTTGTTTGCCCTCTGTTGCTACCATGTCCTTTTTTTTTGTCAATATTGTTCTTTCAATGGGTCTCCGTCGGTCCTCTCAACTCCTGTTCCTTCCCTAACATCAACGGCTCCATCAATGGCTCACCTTGTCACAGTCCCTGCCTCTCATTCCCCTCCTGTCACACTGCTGCAGTATTTTTCCACTCTCCCTCCCTCTGCTCCACTCTACCTGCCGGCCACGCCTACTGCACCAGCCCACTCTGCTCACCTGCTGCAGATCACCGCAATCAGGCCTACATATAGTCTCTCCAGCACCTTCACTCCTTGCCAGATTGTTCTTCAGCGTCATGCGAGACTTTCCAGCATTCATTCCCTGTCTGATCTCCTGGTGTCGACTCTGCCTCTCCCTGACCTGCCATCCTCGTCTGCCTACCGGTAAACTCAACTGCCCGCTGACTGCTCACCTGGCTACGACCCCCCTGCCTGTCCCCGACCTCTTTTCAGCTCACTCCTCGTCGGCCTCACAGCACGTGCAGCCGGCTCTCCAGAACGCAGAGCGTCCTGCTCGTGTTCTTGGTGATAATAAACGTCGTTACCAACTGTTCCTGTGTGCCTGTGTACTGCATTTGGGTCCTAACCACACCTGTTTCACACCTCACATATCTGTTTAAATATGTGACAGACATTACATTAAAGGGAGGATTTTAAAATAAGCATAGATTTTTGAAATTTGTATTTGAATTTTAAAAGTGCCTTGAGGAAGCATCTGTATCACAACTTCAATAATCGTTTACGACTATACGGAAGTATGTGGATCTGCAAAGACCTTTTGTTCACTTCTTGTTGTGGTGGTGTTTTGGTGTGTTGGGGGCATTTCTCCACGTCAGCACCATTGGGTTGCGTGGTTGTGTCCCTGGCCTATAACAGTGTGCATGGTGTGTGATTATAAAAATCTAAACTCCGTCTATGTCACACCCAAACCTAGCCATGTAGCTTTCCTGCTGGGTTAGGTTGTGCAGAGGTCTAGGAGTGTTGACTTGCACTTTAAACATAACTGCTCTCCTCTTGAGATGCTGTAGTAGGCGCTGGTACTTTGTTGCTGCAAGGTGCAAACTGGGCCAATTACATTTGAACCCGTGGTACCTTACCACAGATTAATGGGAGGGAAGTCCTTCAATGCTTGAATGTGGGGTTTTATTGGAGACAATTTCACTCTAAGATAATTTAGTATGAGTAGCTTGTTTCTGTACTTTTATCTTCAAGTTGCCAATTTGGGATGGTCTGAGCACAAAGCACCACTTTCTGACTGAACTCAATTTACTGTCCTGTTGTTGAATATCTAAATAAGGCTTTTTGAAGTGAGATGGTGAAATGATGCAAGAATAAAGGAGTAACAAATGCAATTATCTCTGTTATCTGTTTCTCAAAAAGTACCTGCATAATTAAGGCAGAATTTGAATGCACATACAAGACAATGCAACGATGGGAACTTTTTAGTGGTCCTCCTTGTTGATGCAGTAAGGCTAGAGTTTATGCTTTTTAATCTTGCTTCGGTTTCACATTGAATATTTTTGCTGGGAGTTTCTGAAATCCAAAATTCAGTTCATTCAGGTGAGTAAAAAAGTGATGTTTGAAAGATACCACAATGTGGAGTCATCCATCCATCCATCCATTATCAGTAGTCACATTTACAGAAGGTGAAGCACTGTGTGTGTGGGTCATTAGTATTTCTGATGACCCTTTCACTCACCAACACTCCCTGGTTATTATGGGGTCATAAGTCATTGCCTGGCTATTTGCTCGTGTGATTGCTGGATCTACCATGGTGTTTCCCAGCTGGACATGTCTGGAAAACCACTTCATTTGGGTATGAAGGAACTCCCCAGCCTCCCTTTGAAGGAAACTCAATTCTTCGTTCTTGGATCCACTCAGATCCTCCTCCACTCAGGACATCCTTGATGGTTTTGTTTGCATTTATGATCTGGGATCTGTTTTGGTTAATGGCATTGCAGGGTTTTCCAAAAGTAAATTGATTTTAGAGCAGGGCCAGATTTAAAGAGATTCAAAAACCCTTATGAATACGCACAGTCTGAAGCTACAGGACCATTTTGACATCTTGCCTGATTGGGACACCAGATTCATCTCCTTTAGGGTGCTTGCTAGCCAGTTTCTGGTGGCTACCATCTTTACCATAGTGACTGGTTGGAAAAAGGCCAGAAAAACTTAATGGATCCACCACTTTTTGTGATGACTCTAGAGGCAGATTGGTTCCGTGTGGAATAATTTTATCCAAGGATCACTGCCCATTTTGTTGTTTGAGTCGGAAAACTGGCATGAGTTCTTTGGCTTTGCTACAAAATTCATCACTTTCACTGTGTCAGTCAGTACTTGGGTCAAATGTTAGAGTAGATTATATTTAATTTTAATAACAACTAGACAAACAGAATGGACTGAATCATACCTTAGTGTTGATAATTATAATATTTCAAGCATTAATCGTGTTTTCCATGCAGTCAAAAGGACGGGAAAAGTTTGTGCTGTTGATGAAGTCTCAGAATTATATTGGAATAAATATGGAATACATTAGTTCTGATAACAGAGAGTGCAGAGGCACTCACATAGGACTAATACTTAATATTGATGAATCTGACTAGCAAAAGCCTGTAACACTGCAGATTTATTGAAGAATAGTATTGCAGTGTCAGCTAGGAAAAAAATCGTAGCAGCTTTAAGAGTCATTAATTTTGCTCTATGATGTGTAGAAAATGTTTCTTCTGTCCTCTCTCTCCCTCTTTCTCTCTCTCTCTCTCTCTCTACTTTTTCTACTCTATCTGGGAATATTGTTACACCTCCTGGGAACCCATGCTGCTTCTCAGATCAATCGACAATCAGTGGTGGGAGGTAGTTGTAAATCATGACAGGAAGGGCGGAAATGAAGAGAATTTTGTTCAAGAAGGAAGGAGAGACTAATCAATAAGCTGAAGTCTTCAGCACTGGGACCTACGAAGCTCACAGAGTCCAGAGCTTTCAAACAACCATTACTGCAGTGTGGGATAACAGCATAGGAAACAGGAGCAGCACACACACTAACAATCACATGTGGAGACACAAACTCAGACCTTGACATTGGATTTGTATAATATGTATTTTTAATTGTATTTTCCAACGTGTTAACCATCTAAATCACTGGACTCCGACCCACGGGCCATGTGTCAGTTAATACTGGGTCGCACAGAAAGAATGAGAAAGAATAAAGAATTTACATTACATCTGTTTTATTGAATGATGTTTTGTTTTGGAAAATTAGCACTTTCTCTCCTCCACATCTGTCTCTGATGCTTGCCTCGGTCACATGACCGCCTTCTTAAAGTGGTTGCTCCAGCCGATATTACAGAATACAGTACTGCTAAATGGAAACTTTCAAGCTATCAAAACAAACAAAAAAACAAAACGTCTTTGGGAAGTTTCTTTGCACAGGCTGAAAGAACCAGTGATGAGACAGAAGAACATACGTACGACTTTGTGAAAAAAAAACAAAAAGAAAGAAAAACACGGCAAAATACCAGTTTTTATGCTGGCTGTACCATTATATTTGTTGTATTTATCCGCCACACCTTAAGCGCCGGTCCGTGAAAATATTGTCTGATGTTAAACATGTCAGTGGCGCAAAAAATGGTTGGGGACTTCTGATCTAAGTAATCAATGTAATGAATTGCTTAACCTTGTCTACACAGCATCTGTTCACAATCGGATGTTCTGCAGTGTCGATAACAGTCATTACACTGACACACCTTAGGGCATCATTTGTCATGCATATTAATTGGTTGGGTCAGATGTCCAGATGTATTTCTTATGATCTGTGTTTTTGGCCACCTTAGCTGTCTGTTGCACTAAGTGGTCTCCGTCGCTCACCTAGCACCCTCTATCAATGTCAGAGACCAATTGCTGCAATTTTAGGGATTGCTTTAGTGATGTCAAAATGTCCTTCCTCTTATCCTCTTCTCAAAATGGAAGAGGAACAATTTCTAAATGAATTTGTCCACTTTAATCTCAATACGATTTACTCAAAATTCTCACTACCTGAAGTTCGCTGATTGAATCGTGTGTGGAGAGAAAATTAATTGAAAGCTATTTTGATCGTTGATAAATAAATAATAAGGTGGCATGGTGGCGCAGTGGGTATCGCTGTTGCCTCATAGCTAGAAGGTTACGGGTTCAAGTCCTTTCTGTGCAGAGTTTGTATGTTTTCCCCGTGTCTGCATGGGTTCTGTCCAGGCTCCCTGGCTTCCTCCCACCTCCAAAAACATGCAGTCCCGGTAAAATGGATAGTTCCAAATTGCTAATAGGTTTGAGTCTGCACGTGAGTGGTTGTTTGTCTTTTGGAGTTTTCTCCTGTAAGTCAGCTGGGATAGGCTCCAGCAACCCCCGTGACCTGCAAGAGCGAAAGAAGCAGATATAGTGAATGAATAAATGAATGAGTCAATTAATGAATGAATAAATTAATTACTAATAGTAACTGAAAACGTTTTTCAAGTGGACACAAACATTTAATCGTTGTAGTTTTTCACCAGGTGTCATTTTACCGCTTTTACTTCTTTTGCAGGAAAATATTTTTTTAACTCCCGTTGCGTAAAATTCTTTTTTTTTTTTTAATAACAAAGTCTTTAGAAGACCCTTTTGCTGTTAGCCTAAGGTTCAAAGATCAGATTAGGGGTATAAAAATTATATAGATGAGTCATTATCAAAAATATATTTGCAATCCCTGTAGAAATCACTGTTCTGCTATAAATATGTAATTTAACTTGCTGTGATCATATATGTAGGATTATACTATTCATGCGAGAAATTGAGGATGAATGCTTCATAGTCAATGTGTTGGTAATCATGTAGACAGCTGCTGATCAGAGTAAAGTGCCATTTGTTTGAATTGCCAACTGTAAATTTGTATAAAGTAATTTACCAGGTTAGTTCTTTGTCCAAGTTTAGAAGCTGCTGCTGTTTGAATAGAGCGAAAAAGTAGATAGACAGCATGTAAAAATGAAAGGACAGATGTGGATAGAAGAGAAACAGGCAGCCGGAGGGGATAAAGCATTAAAAAAAAGATAAAATAATAATAATAAGAACAACAACAACCACAACAACAAGAAGAAAAAGAAGACATGGTCGCTTACTTCTGAAATGGATAAGACAGAGTGGGGACAGCCAGCAGAGGAATGCCTGTACATATGGATATATCTGTCTGGATGTGTAGGAGGGAGCCACACACTCAAACTAAACTAATGAGCTCTTCACGGAGAGCCCTCCCTTTATAACTCTTTCCCCTCCTTCCTTATGCACTTCCCCTCCGTCCTCTCCTTCCCTTGCCGCCTTCACCCTCCTCCCAGCATCCTTTTTTTATCCTTTCAACTGGATTTCCATCTTTGTGGAGCCACCAGTCGGTCATGTGATCCAACGATTTCTTCCAATTATTTATTGATAAAACTGTAAAATAATAAAGCGATTTTGCTCATAACATACATCTGCACAAAGACACACACACACACACACACACAAACACACACACACACACACACACACCCACACACACACACACACACACACACACACACACACACACACACACACACACACACACACACACACACACACACACACACACACACACACACACACACACACACACAATTATAAGCAAACAATCATGTGAAGTTTAGAGGACCAGGTGCACTTCAAGTTCAGTCTGAATTTGTGTGTGTGTGGGTGGGTTGATGTTTGTGTGTGTGTGTGTGTGTGTGTGCGTGTTTGCGCATGCATATGTGTGTGTGTGTGTGTGTGTGTGTTTGTGTGTTAAAGAGAGAGCCAGAGAGAGTGATACGCACACAAAGCTCAACCGCCGTCACCTGCTCTCCAGCTTTGAGCGAAGCTTGCTTGTGCAGTCGAACGGTCATGTGAAAGAATTCATGCATGAGAGAAAGGGGGGGGGGTGGAGGTGGGGGCTGGGTGGTGTACAAGCATCATAGCAGCTCATAGGCTCCCACCAGCTCCGTTTTCTTCAGCGCACAAGAGGACTGATGCTCATTCTCTCTCTCCTTCTTGTTTGCTCTCCAGCGAGGGGGTTCTCCTCCCACTGTGTCGACCAGTAGGCAGTTACAAAGGCTACTATTTTAAGAGAATCAATGTCTATACGTTCTACGTACAGTGGCGACTGATCAAAAGAGAAGAGAGGCAGAGAAAGGACAGAGTGTGGTTCATCACATTCCATGCACATTAAGTGTTGTGCACAACGGGAATGAGGGAGTGCAGGAAGACCCGGACAGACGACTGACACGGACGCACCGGAGATTCCAGGTAGAAGGCAGACTGTAAATCAGAAGCTGACGAGGAGATTTGTTGGAAAGAACCAGAAACATTTTTCACGGATCAAAGAGAGAGAGATCAAGAGAGACAGAGAGCTGGGGGTCAGCCGAGAGTGGAAGATGGCGAGTTTTGGGAAACTCACAGACTACTTTAGTCGCCGTAAGTCTCAGGAGGAGCTGCGGCTGGGCAGGAGCTCGCAGCGCAGCGGCAGTTACTGCTGCACTGTGGCAGAGGCCAGGTAACCCATGTGTGTCTGCGTGTGTGTGTGTCTGTTTGTACACAGGTATGGCATAGCACACAACGCATCAGTCGGTATACTGGTGAACAGACGTTGTCACGTCCCTGTATGTGTTCGTGTTCATGCAAAAGAAATTGGTTCACACACTGTGTCTTGACAAGGTTGCAATATTGTTCCCCATTGAACGTCACGGTGTCTAAGCGCTGTTGGCACAGTTCAGTGTTTCAATTGATCGGATTGATCAGTCAAAGTCAATCTGGATTAAAAATCCTGGATTGAATAAATTGATTTTGCTTGGGAACAATCGTTCCCATCAGTGTATTTCTGCATGCAGCCTGCCAGCCACACAGGTTTTTGTATACATGAGTGTGTGTCTAACTAAACATGTGTCTGTGTGCATGTGTCTGCAAGCATTGTGTTACATAAGTGTGGAGTGTCGATGCGTGCTGTCAGGCATGGTGCTTGATACTAGGGATTCTTCCCTCTGATGAGCACAGAAGCTTCTATAGATAGAAATGGAGAGGATCAAGAAATTATTCTGCTCTTAGAGGAGAAGGGGAAATGGGAAAAGAGGAGAACCTCTATCAAGCACACGTCCCCTGCTGCAACATCATGTCTGACATTTATCATATTGTCCCACACATTCACACTGGGAGCCTCTTGACGACCAGAACTCTACTGTTATTGAGCAGCAGAGTATGCAGAGGTCTCTGTAAGTGCCTTGCTCAAGGGCAAATTGATACTAGGTGTTAAAGAGGGGAAAAGGTTCATCCTTCTGGTGTTACCCTCAGCATTTCACAGGCAGTCTACACGTGAATTTATTTTTATCACACACACAAATATTCTAAATACAGAGAGAGTGTAGAATATTCTCACCATGTCTAAATGTGTTTTTTTTGTGTTTAATTTTTTCTCCATAAAAATTTAGACTCTTGGCTTTGCTCATTCAAAAAACCTCCTCATTTCTTAACACAAACCTATGATCAATGTCCCAATTTCATAAAAAAAGGGAATTAGCTTTGATAAAGACTAAAAAAACAAAAAACAAATACAGATAAAAAGAAATTAAACCTAGTAAAATTCTGCATTTTACTTTCGGTTCACTGGTAACTGTGTCCTTAAATTGACCTTCAGATATGTCAAGCTGAAAATTAATTGCTTCTAAGATGACTGAATTACACAACCAGCATGTAAATACAAATCAGAAAACCAGCGTTCTGAACTCCCACTGTTGTCTCGACTCTAAAGTTTTTGTTGATGTCCATCAAACCTCATATCATTCACTCACAGCTCATCTTAATGTGGGTGGACATGCAGTGCTTAAAAAGCTCTCAGATTCCCTGCCATTACAAATCCATCTCTCTCATCCCCACAGCGCCTTTGTCTCTGTCCCACTCACTGTCTGTTTCTCTCAAGACACCCTCTTCCTACGCCCCTGCATCTCTTCTCATCCGTCTGCAGTCTGTCTTGTTTGGAGTCTCTTGTTATTCCTTTTCCTCTCATGCCTGATCTTTCTGAACTCAGGAGTCATAAGGAGCTGTGAAGTTTTATCGTAAATATTTGTCGCTGGACAAGGAGAACCTTTTGGGTGTTTTTTTTATCCCGGCTGACTCAGAGCAGAAAGTGCAAAACATTCATCAGTTATTGTAGTTGTCAGTAATGAGTGATAAGTAATCACCTGTCTCTAACGTTCCAGAGTGTTCCTGACAGTGTCCATGTCACCTTCCAAAATAATTACTGACCTTGCTTCTAAATTTAGTTTTGCCAAGAGCACTCACTCCCTTTGGCCTTGAAGCTATCAAATTACCACCATTGTCAGATTTCAGTGAGACATTTTTGCCATTTTAATTAGAACTTGAGCTTATATTAACCTTCATTCATTTATTGAGCTGAATTCCACCTAAAATGCCTTTGAAATGCAAGCTGTGTCACCCTATTCATTATGTCTAGTTTTAAAGAAAGTAATTTCTTCCCTTTTTGGATTTCATGATTGCGCTGAATTAATTTTTTATCTTATTCACATATAAATTGTGTTTCAGTTGTGTTTCAAAGGATCCCTTTTATGAAAGAGGTATCTAAACTAACACTCACTGCACTCTGTCTTGGATATACTGTATGTGTAATGAATGGTGACAAGTCAGTCAGTCGATAATGAATGAAGAGTGATGACAAATCAGTAGAGTAATCAACACATTAATATTCATCATTCTGTAATGCAGGATAAATCTCAAGCGTACACTAGCTGGTCTGATCTTAGTGAAGACACCGATGCCAGGAAGGTTAGGGTTGTTTTTGCTGGTTGTTTTTGCTCAATGTAAAAAAGACTCGTACTGAGTTTGGTAAAATAGCGTTTCAGTTCGCAGCCCCTATGGCGTGGAATGAGCTCCAGTAGGATTTGAAATTACAGGAGCTCGTCTCTTTAAATGCTTTTAAAACAATAGTTAAAGGTAGGGCAGATGCTGAAACATGCAACTGTTTCTCCCCATAGCCTATAGAACAAATCATTTGTTGTTGTTGTTGTTTTTATTGTTATTTATTTTATACTGTACATCTCTTGTCTGTAAAATGTTGTAATTTGTCTGTATCTGTAATGATCTGATGTGTGTCTGAAACTTTTTGTTGCCTTCTTGGCCCAGGTCCCTCTTGAAAAATAGATTATTAATCTCAATGAGGCTAACCTGGATAAATAAAGGTTAAATAAAATTAAATAAATAAAAAGGGTCTGGAAAGAAAACTGAAGGTAAGATGTGACTGGAATAAATCTGGAGGAAAGACAAAAGATGTAAAGATGGAGATAAAGAAAGGAGCAAAAATAGAACAAATGGAGTAGAGGGGACCCAGCCTAAAAAAATCACCCTGCATTCAACCATAGAGCACATCATGATCAGATAGGCAGCTTATGAAAGAGTAATCATGTGATATTTAACTGACTCCATTATTAGGACTTATTGTTGTTTAATAAAAGGAGCAGTAATTAGTGCTGATGCAGCAGTCAGAGAATTATTAGGATTAGAGTCAGTTAAGAAAAAGATTTGTGACACTCATTCGTCTGGGTTCTTTCAATTTATGTTGATCTGCAAATTTAATTTATCATAGCCAAAATCTGTGTGTGTGTGTGTGTGTGTGTGTGTGTGTGCGTGCGTGCGTGCGTGCGTGCGTGCGTGGGTGTTAGTGGAGGTCAATTCAGCACCATGGATAGTTATTGCTACAGCTGCGTTCACCGGTCACTCCATTCAGCCTCCTGCAGCATTCATAAAGCCGCTGGGAGATGATTGTCATTTGATCCTGCCTTTATGATGATGTGACAACCTGCACAGCTGCTTGAGCGAAGGTTGAAGGAATCGACTCGCCATGTGTCACTCCACTTAACAGTTCAGAGACAAGTTTCACTGTCAGGGCTTCAAAATACTTTGGATGCAGCTTCTGCAGTTTCAGCGCCTCCTTTCATCGATTAAAAAAGTCGACCGCTTCTCAGATAAAACCACTGTAAAATCACTGTTGTACTAAAAGCTGTTCTTGTGGAAAAAGATGTCAATTTTTTTGTAGTGTTCTAAACTCTATTTTTTGTTAATTAAATATACAAAAGGATAAAAGAAACCAGAGAACCAGAAGGTGAATGCTTAAATGTGTGTGCTGTGTGCTTTGAACACAGCATTCCGAAGTTTTTTTTTACACAGTTCATTTTCACGTGACCACAGCACCAACAAGCAATAGTTCTATTGCTATCTCACCCCTCCTCCTATTCCTTAGTGCCTCATTGTCTGTCATTCATATAAAATCGTGGTTTTTTTTTAATCTATCACACAATGCTTCTGCGGATGAATGTTCCAACAAAGAAGAGTTTTCACCCCTTGACTGCAGCACAGAAGATAATAAATTTGGCAACAGAAGACATTTTATACATTTGATGCTTACAACCTCAGGGCAAGACATTGTTTTTGTAAAAATGCCAACTGCTTCTTGGAAGTAAACATTAGACTCTCCTCTCCTCTCCTCTCCTCTCCTCTCCTCTCCTCTCCTCTCCTCTCCTCTCCTCTCCTCTCCTCTCCTCTCCTCTCCTCTCCTCTCCTCTCCTCTCCTCTCCTCTCCTCTCCTCTCCTCTCCTCTCCTCTCCTCTCCTCTCCTCTCCTCTCCTCTCCTCTCCTCTTTTTTCGTAGACAGAGTCGCTTAGCAACAGGTTTGTAGGATAAGTGAGGCCCAAATTGAGTGGCCTGGGCCGGCTGTTCAGCCCAGTGTGATATCATCATGATGCACGAGTGGAAGGCCAATAACTGTGTGTAGTACATGTGAATATGTGCATTTGACTGTGTGTGTGTGTGTGTGTGTGTGTGTGTGTGTGTGTGTGTGTGGGTGTGTATACAGCTACAGTTGTGCCTCTATGTATCCAGTAACTCTGCTCTTCCTGTGATATTCAGCCGTATAAAAGCATTATTCATCATGAAACCAGCCTGGGTCCTCCATGTCTCTGATCTCATTCAGGGATTCACTAATCCCAGGTCAAATATTCAGAACTGCAACACCCACCTTCACTATCAGGAGAGTAGTTTAGTTGCTGACAGCAGGCATACTGTATGTCAGTGCTTTGCTCGTCAAGACTGCAGATGTGCTGACTTAGAAGTGGCTTTCAGTTTACCTGAACAGCCCGGTGATAAATAACCTAAAGCCCTGAGCCAGACATCCAAAGGAGTTGAAAGAGAGCTGAAGTATTTCACTGAGAGTTTAACTCCACTAAAAATTTGCCGAACTCAGAATGCTGCTTGTCAATGTGTGTGGCGTCAAACATTTAATAGATTAGATGTGAGGCCTAAATTCAAATCAAATGATGACTGGTTTTGGTCTGCTAATGTTGGTCAGTTGTGGCCACATCGATATATTCATACACAATATTGACTTAGTATTGTGTAGCAACTAAAAATGAATGCACGGTGTCTAAAAATCAACCTTAAAGGAATACATTTTCTTTGTGTCTGCACACTTACTTAGGCAGGATGCTGCAACTCTCACATCCATCAGGAAAATAAATGGTGTAAAGCAGTGGTTCTTAACTTTGTTGGAGGTACCGAACCCTGCCGGTTTCATATGCTCACTCACCGAACCCTTTTTTTGAAAAAATTTTTTTTTATTTTTTTTTCAAATTTAAGACATAAGTATATGTTTTACTCGTGTATATAATGAATTGTGCATTAATGTCAACTTTTTCAAAGAACAAAACCAAGACAGTGCATGAACTCACATCCTACCTCCAAATCAGTGTGACTTCTGCTGTTGTTATTGAGAGACCAGATCAGATATGTGTGGCTTCACCTTGGCAAGTGCTACACTTATGTCGTTTTCACACCAAAGTCTGTTTTCTGTTGTTTTCCATGCAGCTAAAGGAAGTGTTCCTTTATTTTTGCCAGTGCGAGACTAGAGTTGCTCAACTTGACATTGCAAATCATGTGTGAACGCTGACTCCCATCACTGACTCTCGCTGACTCTCTTCACAAATTTCCCCACTGTGGGACAATAAAGGTCTATTATTACTATTATTATTATTATTATTCCGTTATACAGTACATGTAAATTCAAGTTGCACATATTCGTCCGACCACTTTCTTCTTTTGCTCAACATAGTTACTATGAATTAAAATATTAAGAAAGCAATCAGATGATGTACTATCATGACAGGCATAAATCGACTACTGAGTGTGCAAAATCCCGTGTAGCACAGGCAGGCTAATCGATGTAGCATGATCACCTGCAGCCAGTGATGGCTAAGGGGGCATGTCATCACGAATTGACACGATGTGTCAAACGTACACAGTGATTCGTGTATGTTCAGCAAAAACACCCGACACATAGTGTCGGGTTTTTTGTTTTGACCCTCGTATTCGCCGAACCCCTTAGACTGACTCACCGAACCCTTAGGGTTCGATCGAACCCAGGTTAAGAACCACTGGTGTAAAGACATCACTAAATCACATTACATTTATTTTCTGAAAGAAATAGACTAGAACTCATCAGGACATGGCTACCATCTACTCAGCTTGGAATTCTGGTTTCTGTACACAGACTTGTTAGTCTCAAGTCTCGAAATTGTAGACATCATCAACTCCTGACAGGCTGACTGAGGTCTGGACTGCTAGCCACATTCCATTTGATTTCATCATATGAATCTTTTTAGAGTTGGTCAGCTTCTCAAATATAAGGTTCAAATAATGTTTTTTCTACTATTTAAAGAGAATCTATGCAGGGCCGTGGTGCTTCAGTAAGAGAAGGGTTCTTACTTGTGTTTGTAGTCATACTGGAGGTGAAAAACACCTACAGTGCCTTGCAAAAGTATTGGCCCCCCAAAAACTTGTTGATATTTATTTTACATTTCAGGCTTCAAACTTAAAGATAACAAACTGAAAATATTTTTCAAGAATCAACATGTGAAACACAATTGTGAAGTGGAACCAAATTTATTCAACATTTTATATTGTGTTTACAAATAAAAAACTGAAAAGTAGGATGTGCAAATGTGAGAACAAATGACACATAGGTGAACTCTGTTTGTCATTGTTGTCATTTCGGTCAACATTGGATCATTTAGAAGTCATCAGTGAACTCCTGGAGGCGCTGAGAGAACGGGGCCAATATTTTTGCACATCCTACTTTTCAGTTTTTTTATTTGTAAACACAATATAAAATGATGAATACATTTGGTTCCACTTCACGATTGTGTCTCACATGTTGTTGATTCATGAAAAATATTTTCAGTTAGTTATCTTTAAGTTTGAAGCCTGAAATGTGGCAAAATGTCAAAAAGTTCTCGTTGGGGGCCAATACTTTCGCAAGGCACTGTATCTGCATCCTTTACAAACACTCTCATACAGAAACACCTCGCACAAGTACAATAACACAATAAAGAATGGGAAGCCATGTAACTTGTAATCATTTGGTATACATGCTGACCATTTGGCAGCATTGTCTTTCCTGCAGTAGTAATTGTCACAAATTTTCCATCAAGCGGACCTTGCGATCGTGTATCGATCGGTGTTCTCCTGCAGAGTCTGTAGCATCAGCTGCTGTGAAAGAAAACATGGTCTCCAGCTTTATTACGCTGAGGTAGGAGTCATTTCACTATTAATCTATACAGCTTACAGCTGTTCTCTTGTTGCTTACTACCAGTAGGTTGTGTGTGTCTTAGGATGTGTTCCTGGTTATGCAGGAAAAATACAAGGACACATTTTTTATTTGATTTTGTTAAATGGAGTTAGGATCAGGAGATGGTTAACTTAGCTTAGTATAGTAACTGGAGATGGGGAAATTGGAATCAAAATGCTGTATTAATTAATTAATTTTCATCTACTCTGTTCCACCAGGTCGCTGGAGAGGAAGCTGCAGAGACCCCTACTGGCTAAGTCCCGCACCCTTCCCAGCATCCCCCAGTCTCCCACAGTCTCCAGGGTCTATCACTCTGATCTCATTGGAGGAAGTCCTCCTCGTAGGAAGAATGCGCCCGCTGCGACCAGCCAACCGAATGCCTGCACCCTGCCACCCGCAGGTAAAGATAACAAGAAAGCTGAAAAGCAAACAAGTACAGCGATTGTGTTTTTCTATTTTCATTGCTTAGGGAATGTTTGTTTACTTGAACAGAAGCAGGCGATTTTGTGGAATCTACTCCGTCTTCTTTGTTCATTTCATTGTGTTGTTTGTTCACATAATGTCTTTCTCATACAGTTAGACTGTCACAAAGCCACAGTCATTTTTCACTAAATGACCCCAAATGCCCTAAGTACACAATTGGCAGTGAGGCAGAAGCAACGTCCTCCAAGAAATTTATCTTTTCTAGAAAGTTGAAATGTTCCCTTTCCAATAAGATTGATTTTACAGCCACTGTTTGACACTCTTTTCTTCATAACGACAATCTGCTGCTTATTTGACCTTTTACATGGTGAGGTATGTCCCTTTTGAATAAGTGATAACAGAACTGTGTCGGGCAGGGTATATTAGAAGAATGACAGCATTAACATAGGTTTAGATATGGAGGACCTCTGTTCTCTTTTCCTGTATGACTTCCATAAATAAATTGGGTCTTTGAAATATCAACTTATGGAGAGCATGCAACAGTTATGATCAAACACCAGTCCTTCAACAGAGGGAAGCCGAAGAAGGGGAACAGAGAATCCTTTTTCCACTTGGCAGCTTTTATTTTACAAGTAAATGAGGAAATGAATGAGAACAATGTTTGTATTGAGGATTTTTTGTGAAAGGAAAACCAACAACAGTTAGGTGGTCATTTGTAAAGTAAAGTTCTTAAAGTTGTAAAGTTCTGTAAAGTTCTTTCTGACATTTGAACATCACATCTAAGACAAGAACACACAGCTGCCAGCAGGCCAGCATCCATCTCATTGTAATGCTGAGCTGTAGAGTCAGAACGGGATGCGATTCAGGTTAAGCATCCTTTATTCACATGTCTGGAACCACACTCTGTCCTTTGTGTAGCTTTTGAGAGGAAAGTGTGTAGCTCTACAAAGAGAGAAAAGAACAGCAAGCATCAAAGAAAGGGAACTTATTGAAATCAGGCTTTGTCCTCCACTTGAACTAGATTCTCAGAAAGACAAGCAACAATACTGGTATGGACATTAAAAGAGTTCAGACGAGCATGGCGTTTTTATAGTCTAATTAACTGTCAAGACCTTTTGTACCTGATGTGATTTCATGATTTTCGCTCATGATAGACTAAGTCCACAATCTGCCCTTCAAATAGATTGTTGTGATTGTGATTTGATCTTGTGCTTCTGTGGCCCAGCCTCACAAAGCTGTTGACTAAACAAATCTATGCTGCTTGAACATACTGTATATACCGTAAAAGTCTATCTTTTTAAGCTATTTTAAGTCAGGCATGTAATTTTTAGAAGAATCCCCCATTTACAATTTAAATTATAGATGGGAAATCATGATTGCCTTATTATTTTTTGTACAAATCCTCACTCTTATGCCGACAACAGAACAATCACTGTGCTGCCCTGAAATTCATTTTGACAATAAATAAACTATAAATTAACAAATGAAGTCAGAGCAAACTCTTCGATTCTAGCAGAAAACAAGTGAAAACAAGAACTGATTCATCTTAAAAGGCACAATCTCAAATGGTTTCAGCATGTTGGGCCAAAGATTTGTGTCCATTTGCCTTTTGTTTAGATTCAATTAATATGAAATACTCATTATTATCGGACCCCTTTTCTCTCAGCCTATTCAAGATAATGACTAAGTTAAGAAGGGAAGCATGAAAGAAGGATAAGTGTCTTTCTCTGTCTCCCTCCCACCCGCTTTCTCTGCCCATCTCTGTCAAGGAGATGACTGTGATGTCCTCAATAAACCCACCTTGGTAGGAGAGGACTGAGCACCCTTGCTGATCTAATCCAATTCATTTTTACTGTTACTGCTGTTTCTAATGATCCTAGACTCCGTAACGTCGGCTGTGATTGGTTTATTTAGTCCAAGTGCTTCCATTTTATGACCTGACTTTACCTATTTAAGTCTGTTTGTCTGTTTCCCCTTGCTCTACTGCTGGTCTGTTACAAATATCAAATTGAGAGAGTCTCTGGATTCACATGGCCCCTTGTTGCTTAGCAACTGCTGTCATCGCCCATGATGCTGCCTCTTCTTTTTTACCTCGCTTTCTCTTTATCAGTACAATAGTGCTGAGAAAACTTTTTTTTAAAACTCAAATGGTCAGACAACACAGGTAGACATCATTTACATATTTATGCAATATCCCATAATAGTGTCAGAGCTGCCTCAGAGCTTGTGTTAGAAGTTAATCTCCATTCATCTAGTTGTATCTGGTTGCACACTGGAAGCCAGGTCTGTTTTGGTTGTTGTTCAGGCAGTAGAACTGATTGTTGAATATATCACACTATATATTGTTAAAGTATAATTTCATGTGCATACATTAATACAGCCAATAAAAAAAGAACTGCTGTTGAAATTATGTTTATGAAATATACATTTAGGATGAACATACTCTAAAGTGTACAACGTTAAATTGAGTGTAGAAGTTTGTTGTAAGATTGTGAAAGAAGTGCCAGGCAGATACTAATGTTGTTGGAAGAATGATGTCGGAAATATTCAGTTTTGATGAAAATCTTGCTTGAGGTTTGGGTTCTGTTTTTTTTTTTTTTTTTTACTTTTGTTTCTCGCTTTTTAAGTTTGCGGGGTGGTTGAGAATTTTCCAGCCAATCTAAACAAACATTTTGGGTGGTTCCACTTGTTTTTACACCCCTTAATTCTAAAATTGGTTGACAGATCCTTTAATAAAAGCGTTTATACTCAGCAGGAATTACATTAAAGTAATTATGTTTTTTTTATGTTCATTCTTTGTTTACATCAGTTTGCTTTATGTTCTAAAACATATGGTGTCAAATTGAGCTCAGGCAGAAAAAACATAATAAATACAACAATAATCTGAACTGCAAATGTAAACCCAGAACTGTAAGGAGGACAAACAAATTGCTGTGAGTTGGGTGTTGGAAGCTGACAAGACGTCTGTCGAACCTCTAATGTGGAGCGATGGAAGTTGGCTATGATTAGTGCAGCAGAGCCAAACTCTGACAGCACACATCCATTTATTCTGCGACTGTAAAAACTCAGCCATCTTGTCAGAGCTGGACAGACATGAAATTGTCTGTGCAATTTGCTCCTTCTTCTGCATTTTACATGAGCCATCAATTCTTCTAAGCATATGGAATCATAATGAAGCTGTTAAGTTAGCAGACTGAGAATAATTTTTAGATGCTAAATATTTCACTTCAGAATGACGCTTGATTACATCCAGGATACGTTTATCAACGGAACGTATTTATCTCAAATGGATAACAGCTGACAGTTTGCTGAGTGAGTTTGTAATATTTTTGTTACAGAAACACTCATTCATTATTCATCCAGTCTTTTTTGCTCTCGTACATTTTCAGTGCTTTCTGTCTTTTTTTCTCTTCTGAAAGACTGATCTCATCATTTGTCCTGTTTTTTTTTCCCACCTTACCCCCTCCAGGGGAACTGTGGCGTTTGGAGGATGATATGGAGGGCGAGGATGAGCCCGATCATAGTGGGCATGCTGAAGCTCGCCCACGCTCCCAGTCGCCCTTTTCTCACTTCCGGGTGAGAGCGGCGTACCTACGCAAAAGCATCTCAGCGGACGACCACCTGGATATGGACTCGGACTACAGCGCCAGCACCGCAGTGGAGGACAAACCAAGTCATGGCAGTAAGAGCAAGCTGAAGAGAAAGTTTGTAAGTTTTATTCCTTCTTTTGTAGTTTTTAATAATCACTGCTTTGTCCCTACTAATAGTGACTGGCTAAACTCTGGTTAAACATTACACAACATGTAAGTTTAACCTTTGACAGAAAAGAGTGGGTGGAAATTAGGTCTGTCCGACTGTCTGTCTGTCTGTTTCATCAGTTATTTTATATATTTTTAATTTTTTTTAGTAGTGCTGTCGGGCGATTAAAAAAATTAATCTAATTAATTACAGGATTTGTAATTAATTAATCTAATTAATCACATTTTAATCTCATACCTGCTGAAGGCCCCTAAATAAAGAATTTGAATTCTAGGACATTACAAAATTTTAGTGCATGACTAATCAATAGAATACACCAAGAAGAGAAGATTTGAAATCCACATTTTTATTGGTTAAGTGTGCTTTATAAATTTAATTCAAAAGAAAAAGGGCCAAACACATCAGCAAACTAATTAGGCCAGGTGCATTTCTAAAAAATGCAATACGAATACAGTTAAATAAAATAAATAAAATTCAGAAATAAAATAATGCTGAGTCTCAAATAGGCACATAAGCAGACTGAAAATGAATACTAAAGCTGACTCAATACTGCAATTCAAAATGAATAGTATAACATGCCTCTAAATAATATAACATCAATAGCAAAGGAAATGCCAACAGGCATTTCTTTTAAAAGGTAAGCTAACGTTACAGGAACTGACAACAGAAAACTCTGTGTCCTTGACATGTTTTGCATTTAAATGGTACGTTAGGCTGGAGCTGCTTCGGTGATATGAAAATTCTCTTTTACAAAAGGTACAAATCACTGCGTTTTTGTTGATAGTCCCGTCTTTGTTCTTTTTATAAATAAACCTGGGTTTGCCTAATTAATCTAATTAACACGTTAAACCCTATTTTTTAGGAAATATATTTTACCAACGTAGTTCATTTTATATTTAAGCTACTTACATGTGTGTCTGTTTCCTATATCTAACTCATACAATTAATATCATTATTACTTACTAATGATTAATTACTGTTTATAAAGGTTCAACCAAAATGTCATCAATAAAGCCTGTGTTATTGGGTGATTTCTAGGTTAAACTGTTGGGTCCATTTAATTGTTAAATTTTTACTGCGTTTCTTTACTTCTTTGGGGCCAGTGATGCCACACATGGAGAGCAGTTTGGTGAATGCACATTAAAGTTTGAAGATTTCTGTTTTGTCCCTTGGTTACTGGAGCCGGTAACTGGAGCCCTCTTTACCAGCCTAAGCTTTGTAATTGATTCTCCAATGTCACAGGAGTAATACGACGCCAGCACAGGTAGGCTGACAGCCTGGTGGGAGACGGGTTTCTCCATGGTTTTCTCCACTAGACCTCACTGCTTGGAGTTGGAGCACTTTGTGGGTAGAATTAAAGAATTAAGTTAGACCTGGTGATCGCTGATCTGAAGAAACCCGTTATACAACCACTTATCACAGTTCAGCATCTTGACCCAAACATTCAAGGGCATCTACTGGTATAATGGGAACAGTACTGGATTTGATGACCTGCCGCTTGTGTTTTAGGGTGAGGTATCACATAATTTTATATTGTAATGACATTAATGTAACTTGTAGTCTAAGAAGTGCTTTACCGATGCATTATTCTGGTGCTGCGATCAAAAATATAACACCAAATGTTTCATCCCCTTACACTATACAAGGCATGTTGTGAATGGTTTTATTTAGCTCTGCAATGTGGCCAGCCATCTGGAATAAAGCAGGTTTTTACTTCATGCAATTCTTTTATTTTATCTCTAACTATTTACTATGACAGTTTTTTTTTTCCAATCTAGGGAATGTTTTCTTCCAGGTAATTCATTTATCATTGTCATTTATGTGTTTCATCCAGTTTCTATTCTTTGTCCTTCCTCTGTGCAAGAACATCAGTGTCGGCGCTTCACTTATACGCTCATGAAAATTGCAGTGACAAAACCAACTGCAGCTTAGCCGGCTGGTTCCCAAAACAGCACTTGTGTGGCAATTTTATGGCATGAAGTTGTGTTATTCTGAATGTTGATGGGAACAAAACAGCCCATACCATGTTGAAAATTGACCAGTGTGTTAAATAATAATCTGCTCTGTATTACAAAAACACAAATTCAATATGAATCTATTCCGTTCATTAGACATGCTGTTATATTCTGTGGGTGCATGAATGTGTCTTAGTTTGGGTGTTATTTTTGGCTGTTGTGTGCATATAAATAGAAGTGAAAAATGATGATCTTGGTAAGGAAAGGGCACATAGAGGTACAAAGTGCCTGTGGGATTATTTTTGAGGTAAACAGTTAAAGAGAGAAAGTCAAAGGAATGGAACCTCATGCTGAATGGCTGCCAAAATGTGCATTACTGTGAGAGTAAATATCACTCGTGACAGTATCAACTTGTTTCCAGGAACTTTACCTCTTAATGCATCCATCAAACACACAGCACTGGTTATCTTTTGTGGTCCAGGTTACACCTGTCTGCTTCTGGAGTGTACAACACAATTGAAGTGTTTCCCTTTACATCGTGAAATCATTAAAAGCAATGCCTGTACAACAGACAAAAAAAAAGCAGCCACTGACCCACAGAAATTCACTTCATAGTGCATGAAATTATATGTAAACGTCCTTTGCAGTCTCCTGTTTTGATGCTGCCAGCAGGAGAGCCAGACATTGTCGCTAATTTTAAGTTATGCCTCATTCCTCATGTGTCAGATAATGCTGGTTTGACGTCTGGAAAGTCATCAAATGTTACTCCTCTGAAAGCTTGGTGTGATGATGAAGATCAAACAGGAAGGAAGTATGTGCAGGAGAGAACTTTGACTGTTGTTGGCACAGATGTCAGGGAGACTTTTCTGATGCAATTATATTAGTCGTCGGAATACATTGCCAGTGTATTCTTTTCATCATAATATCCTGATACGATTCAGCTCAATCACAGTGGTCCTGTGTGTGACTTTGATTCTGAAGTCAGCCTGACTGTGAGCAAAGAACAACAGCAGCAAACTAAAGGGCTGCGTAACCACATAATCAAAGTACATACCGAATAATTTCTCCTGATTGAACTGATGTAGCGACATCATGCTTTGTCAGTGCTTGTTTACATCTTTCCACTCTGACACGCGCTCACTTTGCAAGATGACTCACATATTTCCTCTAGGAAACAAGAGGAGTCCATTTACTTCCATTTATTTGCAAAGTTGGGATGCGAGTAGTTGTTTTTCATCATTTCCTGACTCACTAGAAACCCGTAAGAAACACCACAAGACAATTTTCAAAGAGATTGTGTGCATAAATATGTACTCATGCACATGCAGGTCTCATTATGCAGTGCTGGCAGGATGCTTAGTGGTACCCACACTGTTCAATGACGTGGATGTTATTCAGCGTGTTGCTTTGGTCAAAAGGCTCTTGGTCGTCTGGATTGGTTAAACAGATATGTTCCCTATGATTAGGATTCTGTCTCTTATCAGAATCGCTAATGTTGAGGAGGAAACAGGCACAGAGTGTGCTCTCGCATTATCATTCATAAATACACACACACACACACACACACACACACACACACACACACACACACACACACACACACACACAGACACACACACACACACACAAAAGACAGCCCTAGAACATCTTGCATAAGTACAGATATCAGATATTGAAGTGGCTTTGGCCAGGTTTTAATAGGAAGCTTAAGCTGAGAGTTCTGAGAACTACGTAACCACACGATCTGTTTTTAAATCAGTACATTTGCCTCTACAACAGAAACAATTCACCTGAGGAAGGGACTGTGGGGAGCTATTCAGAGATTTTCATCAACAGCACTAAGGCTTACACAACTCAATTGCTTTATGTTTTTTTTTTTAAATAATTGTCTCTACACAGCCTCACCATCTGCTCACAAAATGTCTTTGACAATTCTGAAACTGAAGAATGCAGACTCCGTTGTGTCCCTTTGAAAAGAGAGAGCCATCTTTATAGTTTGAAATGGTCTCGGTGCCTGACAGCAGTGAAGCTATTTATTTCCCATCTGTTTCAAACGCTTTTGTGCTAAAGACTAAGCTCCTTTTGGTGCAGTGCATCATGTGGTATTCCATGTTTTTGCTGGCTTTGTCAAGTACCATTTTAAACCTAATGGACGTCAGAGCCAATCAATCTCCTTCCCTGTATTTAAATACAAAGAACTTCATTGGGAATATCTGAGAAGATAGTTTGGTGCATTAAAGTATTATGGCCTGTTTATGGCACTGAGTCAGTCCAATCAGCAAACAGGAGAAAAACTTAAGACATTATTTTCTGAAATACGTTTAAGTCAAGCGGAAGCTGCTTTTTATCCACCAGAGGGAGCTGAGTAGGTATAAGAGTTGTCATATTGAATTTCATATCTCAAAGGACACAGAATAGAAATATTTATTTACTCTGTTGTATTTCTGGTTAAGTCCACTAACTAGCAACATAACCAGGTCTCTGTTAACTGGTAGATATTCTACTCCCTGCATTTACCATCTGTGTCTACAGTCAGATTAGGATGATTATGACCTATACAATAGGTCAAAACTTGCTTGTAGTAGTGTAAATATACAGACAGGGATGTGTATTCTCTGCATCACTGGCTGCACTCACAACCTATTCATATTTCTATGAGTTATTTGGCTCAATTAATTTAAGCATAATTAAAATTACATGAAGCTTTAGCAGAGCTTCAATTCTGTTTGGACTATGAGTCTATTTTGAAATGAGGATGTCAGTTATGATAAAATGATACTTGAATATCACCCTTTGGCTGCTTGATTCTTTTTTCCCTAATTAGACTTACCGTACTTGTCACAGCTTCTGAGTGACAGTGAAACTCCCAGTGCATTAAGGGCATTTTAATTGTTATTGTTATTTCAAATGATAATGAATGCTTTCTAGAGGGTGAATGCCATATTTTCAGCTGTGAACAATATAGTGAAATTGTCATTGTTGTCTTCAGTATCCACCTCTCAGACGCCATCAAGTATTCCGTGCCTCTTGTCCAAGTTGAGCATGATGTGACAGATGTCTAATGATGCACTGGAGGCAGTTTGAGCGCTTCACTATTCCCTTCAGCAGCCTAACTTCCATTGGCCTCAATCAAAACAGGATGCATGGAGGCCTTAACAGCATTAGCATGGTAAATACTGGGGTAATTAGCCTGATGATGTGGCCCAAGTGAAATCAGGGGAGGTTATGCTGATGGAAACATACCCAAGCTGTTTTCCTTCCTGTGATTTTATCCTTACCATCTTTATTTATGTCATCACTCCTTTCTAGTGCTTACATTTCTAAGTCTCTCCCATTCATTAACTTTCTCTGATTGCGGCATCTTTGTCATTCTCCATCATGCTAATGAGAAGTGGAACAACAACTGTTTTGGCGTTGGATAGACCTGTGGTCTCATCACTCCTAATTAAATTGATGGACTGACTCCACAGAATGCCATCACCAAAGTGCATTATAAGAGGGTAATGAGACTAAAGCTTTATATTTTTGTTTATACTCCTGCTAGCTTGCCATGTTGGGAATTTAATCAGAAATTATAGCTATAACAAATTTAACTAGAGTAAATACCCTTACATTGGAAAGGGTGATTTTTAAAAAAAATGCTGGTGTATGAAGGCCTCCATCTTATGAAATACAGTTCTGGATGATCCCTGTTTAATACAGGGTTTCTCAAATAGGGGTGCATTGCGATGCAAGGGGGGG
This sequence comes from Antennarius striatus, assembly GCF_040054535.1. Lineage (NCBI taxonomy): Eukaryota > Metazoa > Chordata > Actinopteri > Lophiiformes > Antennariidae > Antennarius > Antennarius striatus. The sequence goes on along the minus strand of NC_090796.1, from coordinate 8,919,663 downwards.
GGGCACGTGTGACCCTGGGGAACATGCTTTTTTTGCCGAAGTAGAATAAAATGTAATTGCACATCCACTACAGCAGTTAGCAGTGGCGTTCGCCATTGTCAGGTGGGCCCAGGGATTATTAGCTCAAGGAACTATGACGAAGCATCAGCCCGCTTTGTGAATGGTACTTCAGCAAACCAGTGAGCTCTGTTAACATCATATGAGGTGGTGTACAAAACTGCTCAGTGTAAAAACCCACCATAGCAGAGGAGCTGAAACATTGAGCGGCAGCTGAGAGTACAGTATCACTGCCTAAATGACCTCAGTGCAACCATTAATCCTGACTTCCATTTTTGATAAAAGGAAAAAGAAAAAAAAAATCACCACAAATTGTTTATTTTGTTTTGTTTTGTAGATTAAGGTGTCTTATACAGTATATTGTGCTTCTCAGTTAATGTTGCTGAACTGAATTTGAATTTTATTATTATTTATTTTATTTATTTAATGTTGTTTTTCAAAAATAAAATTAAAGTTTCATCAAATGGTGCAATAAGTTGGTCAAAAAATGTTTACAGTTTGAACAAGATTTTTTAATTTCAAGCAAATTTATGCACTTAAAACTTTTCTGTTATAGACTAGAAAATATTGTTAGTAAAATTATTCTTTGTTATAAATTGAACTATATTTATTTTTTCTTCTTTTTTGTTTTCTTTAATGTTAATAAGGATACAATATTATGCAGAGGTGTACTGAACAATTTTATAGACAATTGATATTATTTATAGTCGTGGCAGAAAGTCAGGGGGTGCAAATTGTTTTCTTCTTGCTGGTGGGGGTGGCAACAGAAAATAATTGAGAAGCACTGGTTTAATATCCTATTTACCAGTTGTCTTTTATTGTAGTTCATGTTTGTATAGTGTCTTCTTCTTCTTTTCCTTTCGGCTTTTCCCTTCAGGGGTCGCCACAGCGAATCAATTTCCTCCATCTAGCCCTGTCCTTTGAATCCCCTTCTCTCACACCAACTACCTTCATGTCTTCCCTCATTACATCCATAAACCTCCTCTTTGGTCTTCCTCTAGGCCTCCTGCCTGGCAGTTCAAAACTCAGCATCCTTCTACCAATATATTCACTATCTCTCCTCTGGACATGTCCAAACCATCTCTGTCTGGCCTCTCTCACTTTATCTCCAAAACCTCTAACATGTGCTGTCCCTCTGATGTACTCATTCCTGATCCTATCCTTCCTGGTCACTCCCAGAGAGAACCTCAGCATCTTCATCTCTGCTACCTCTAGCTCTGTCTCCTGTCTTTTCTTCAGTGACACTGTCTCTAGGCCAAACAACATCGCTGGTCTCACCACAGTTTTGCATACCTTTCCTTTCATTTTAGCTGAAACTCTTCTATCACACATCACACCTGACACTTTCCTCCACCCGTTCCATCCTGCCTGTACACGCTTCTTCACCTCTTTTCCACACTCTCCATTGCTCTGGACTGTTGAGCCTAAGTACTTAAAATCCTCCACCTTCTTGATCTCTTCTCCCTCTAACCTCACTATTCCACTTGGGTCCCTCTCATTCACACACATGTACTCTGTCTTACTGCGGCTAACCTTCATTCCTCTCCTTTCCAGGACAAACCTCCACCTCTCTAGCTTCTTCTCCACCTGTTCCCTGCTCTCACTACAGATCACAGTGTCATCTGCAAACATCATAGTCCATGGAGATTCCTGTCTAACCTCGTCTGTCAGCCTGTCCATCACCATAGCGAACAAGAAGGGGCTCAGAGCTGATCCCTGATGCAGTCCCACCTCCACCTTGAACTCCTCTGTCACACCTACAGCACACCTCACCACTGTCTTACAGTCCTCATACATGTCCTGCACTGCTCTAACATACTTCTCTCTACTGGTTGGCACCTGTAGATGTGTATGAAAGTTAATAATAATGTGTACAGTCATGTCAGTAAAAGAGAGAATTCAACATTTGTAACCAGATCTAGCTGACCTTTGAATATGTGTTCTGCATACATATCTGTAATGTGTCTTAATGCATTTTTACAGATAATATTCTTTACTCACTGCCTTTTGGTTTTATGTATCCCGTCATCTCTGTTCATTCTTGTTCTCACCACATGATGGCAGCAGAACGCCACACAGTACCAGACAGGCCATGCAGACCCTCCTCACTCCCGTCTTGTGTGTGTTTTCGAATGTGTGTGTGGCTGAACTGTTAAACTGGGTGGTGCTTGAGGTTTCTGTTTGGTGACTCATTCATCCTGAGATGACTAGTACTCAGACACCGCAGTGGACAGTCATAGCAGCCATCAGTGCCAAGTTTGGCTCAGACAGCCTACTAACATTCATCATCTGTGGAGACTTTTATTGGAATGTACAGGAGAGAAGTCAGACCCTTGGCTTCTTTGTGGAAATACAGCGGCGATGTTTGGTTTGCTTAGCGTTCCAGTGCTGAACACCGATCAGAGTTGTGAACCAGTGGCTCAATGGGCTAAGACCCATACAGTAATTAGTCTGGTTTCATGCTCCTCTTCAATGCAGATGTAAATGATTACATGATTTAAACTGTAAAAAATAAAGAATCTAAACCATACAAAGGCAACAACACTAATATGTGAGTTTGAGGATTGTTGCTCATGCATCATTTCTCGCTAATCCCATCAGCGTTGAAATTTAATTCAGGGTACCAAAGGTACTGGTCAGAGTTATTGGAGTTCAGATCAGTGTCCACATAATGTGCAACACTAATGGTCTGGCTTGGTAAGGCACAATTATGGTCTGATTTGTTATGGTTGGCTTTTTTTGTGTACACTTGAGTACCCACGTACAACTCACATCATGACACATGATTCATCAACATATCCACTGCTTTCCATGCATTCCAGTTGTTCTGTCTGTGTTTTTTCTGTTTTTCTAAAGGCCTGCAGCTCTGGTATAACTTTGGACAAAGCAAAAACCACAACCTGATCATTTCAGGTAAAATCATGGAGAAAACGATTTGAATGCTCTCGCTCAACGAGATGTGCCTTTGACAAGCACATGCACGCACGCACACACAGGCGCGCACACACACACACACACACACGGACTAAAACAGACCAAGAATGGCATGGGAATGTTTTCTGCAGCCTCTTTGGTTGCTGATGGTAACCAGTGAAATGGCGGTCATTAACTATGTAGATTCAGAAATCCTGCCCTCACTTTGTAGCTCTCCATCTCTCTTGTTCTCTTTCGCCTGCCTTTCCCTTTTTTTATCCATTTTTTAGCGTCTTTTTCTCCCAGCAGTTGAGGCTTCGACTTTACAGACATGGGAACTCTTTCAGAGCATTATCCTAGAATCAGTAGTTTGCTAATGATGTATTATAATCTCCTCTCCTCTGCTTCTACCCTGTTTTAATGAAGAAATCAGAGTACTTGACCGCATCCATGCAGCACTCACTAGCTGTATTCTCTTGTTCTGTTTACACTGGCGTCTTTCTGTTACAGGCTGTACAGACTTTACCACATTCCCTGAAGAGACAAGCCCTGAAATTTACACCAACATTCTTGGCTATCCATGCTCATTTTTCTGGGATCTGCATATTCCAATAGCACCTTATCAGTTGACTGAGACATTGAATGATGAACTTCATAGTGTGCAACTCCATGCCTTTGGTTCAAATGATGATGGTCTGGATGCTGGGAGTGAGACGCTGTCTCTTCTCACCGCTTTCCTGGCATTTGATCCTTCTTTCCTTAAACGCACTCTTACAGATGCACTCTTATAGACAGTATCTGATATTTATACTCATCTATAATGTAAATATTCTATGAGTTAATGCAAGTCACCACATGTGTGTCACATGGAAATGGGATTTCAGCTTTTCCTCATTTGATTTTGACTCCGGAATGATCAAAGTATAGCAACATGTCTGCGCGTGCTAAAGCTGGTTATATAGCATAAGAAACCATTCAGCAGCTGTTTGATTGTTATGGTGACGGGGCTCCTTGCAAGCCTTGTTCCAAACATGGGCTGTGTATAGGCATTTCACATGCCTATGAGCTGGTAGACTTAGACGCCAAAGCCACTTTAGAGTACTCCACCCTGGTTTGGAGATTCTGTTCAACAGAACATCAGTAGACAGTGCCTGTTGGAAATTTTTGTACGTCTTCGGTGTGTTGTTGTGAGAAGTGTGATCTTTCTGAGCTGAGGGATCACTCGCGGACAGTAACCTGAACTGGTTGAACGGTTGAGTTGCCCCCTAGTGGTCTGGTGTTTTAATGTGTCCTTCGTTGTATATTCCGCCCTGGTTTATACGTGCAGTATGTGCTACAGCTTCTTTCTGATGTGCCAATGCAGAAGATACTTATATTAGAATATAACACAAGATTTTATATTTGATGATTACACATTAATGAGGTTGCATTATGAAGCCTTCATTTTTTTAATCTTCCATGCGTCTGTTTCTTGTTCTGCTTCTATGGTACTCTTTGAATAATCACATTACATCCGTCTCTGTCACTGGTTTTCTTTCTTTGATGCTATTTTTAAAGGCCAGCTATTTGTCTGTTGATGTTTGCTTGCTTTTAGTCTATCTATATCTTCCTGCTTTCCCCACAGTGTTTATTTGCTTCATGCCCACTGTGTTTTTCAAGTAAGCCAGCACTAAGCAAACACTATCAATATCTCCTATCCCCCCATCTGTCCTTTCTTCACTTCTTCCCTCCTTTATATCCTTCTTCTCTCCTTTGTCAACCCATCCTACATACATCATTTCCACCACACTCTTTTACCTCCATTGGCATTTGCTCCTCCATCCTCTCTCCCTTCTCAACCTCTCATCTCCCACCTCTATCTCTGCAACCCCCTCTTTCTGTCTGCTGACCTACCCTTAATTGGTCTGCTGCAGTTGCACCTATGGGATCCAAGCAGCTGTCAAACAGATTCCTGCCTGTTGAGGTTAACCTTAAGTGGGCCTGAGTCGGGGCCAGAGACCATGATTTGAGTGGTTCTCAGGGTCTAGGGCCTCGGGCACAAAAGGAAGGCCAAAAGCATTTCTTTGAGAGCACCAAATCTCCTCTTCTCCCTTCGCTCGGGCCTCCCCTTCCTCTATCCTTACCTCCCTCCATCCTCCTTCCTTCCCATCTACCCCCTCCAGACTCTCTGTCTGCATTGACACCACCTTTAATAAGAGGGAGTGGGGTCCACTGTTTATTTGTGTGGTGCGAGGTTAAAAACTTCCCCCTTAATTGACATTCCGGTAACACTTTCCAATAATGGGGCGAGCAATTTCCTTGAAATTGATGTGTGTACCGCAAGGAAAAACACAGCTTCTAGCTGTCACTGACCAATGGATGATCTACACTTTCACTGTGACTTTGCCTTGTGTGTGTGTACTCTTATGTCAGCGTGAGAAACTGTATGAATGGTCTTGCCAATAGTGGCATGTTTCGGTATGTTTGTGTTTATACAAAGGCAAGCATGCATAATTCTCACTCTCTGCTGCCATTACACTATGTGTTTGTCATAATGAATGTGTGCAAACTGTGTGTACTTGTTAAGTCGGTGTTGGTGTTGGTGTAATTATCTTGTTGTCAGAGCTTTTGTTAGCCCATTCACTGCTTGTGTGCCATTTATTTCTGTGCATAGTGAGGTGACCGTAAATAAATAATTCAAATATTTTCATTTTCATTAATCCCCCACACCGATGAATGACAGTCACACCACGTCAAAAAATGCTAAAACAAATCCACAGTAGAAAGCCTATTTTACCCTCTGAACAGTCAATGTCTGTGAGAACATGTGCAAACACAAACATCTCCCTGCTGATGACTGCATCCTTGGCCTGAATGGTGACCACTGGATAGGACTTGTGGTTTGATGACGGTTGGTGTTGAATATGTGTGTGTGTGTGTGTGTGTGTGTGTGTGTGTGTGTGTGTGTGTGTGTGTGTGTGTGTGTGTGTGTGTGTCTGTGTGTCTGTGTCTGTGTGTGTGTGTATGTCTGTGTGTGTGTACGAGTGAGGACAGTGAGGGAGAGTGACAGGGAGAGAGCGTAAGTGACAGCACGTGTCAATAAGTACATGGGTGAGTGTGATAAATGCGTTTTTGACTATGACTGTGTGCGTGTCTGTGTGTGTGTCACTGTGTGAGCGTATGTCTGTGTCTGTGTGTGGCTGCAGGCAGACGCTGGCTGGTTCCTGGCCTTGTCATTCTGTCTCCCACACGCTCTCTAATGTGGTTTGAGGCTGTGGCTTTCACTATGGAGGGGTATAGCCACCACACACACTCACACTGTTCTCACATGTCTGTGGAAACACACATTGCACGCTGGTATGCAGTCACATTTTCAGAAATGCAGACGCACATACTGAACACACACATACACACACAGGGCTCAATCCCAAAAGGATGTAACAACACAACAGCGGCTTGCCAAAGTGTCTGAATGGACGCCGAAGCGCACTCGCAGACCAACACACACAGCACTAGACGCCATCCGTGGTGTTGGTGGGCTTCCACAATAAGCGGTTAGTTAAATAATATCAAAGACAGATGTTGGCTGCAGTCCCATCATACACACTGTGTCTGTGTGCATGAGTGGGGGAAAAAGGGGAGTACTTGTGTGTATGAGTTTGTGTAGATAATTGCCATTCCTTTGCAGCATTGAAAATGTATGGTAGTCACAAACAGTTGTTACCGTTAGCATTTAGCTAACATTCTTGAATAGCAAAATAAATATTTTTTTTAACTCTGATAGCGTCATGCTATAAAGCATCTCCTTGAATGCTTGAATAGTGATTGATTTAAAAAAAATACAATTTTGCGGTTGTAATGTTTACCTATTGATTTGGCAATTAAAGAAAAGAGCAATAATTAATCAATCAATAGATTAGTGTTTTGGCTTGTGCAGATTCATTACTTTTGTGTCATGTTTTACAGCAAAAGAAGAGATTTGGAATTTTTAGCTGTTGTACCAAAGATATAATTTTAAAGAATCCCAGTGGGCTCAGTAAAATCACATCACAGTGTTTTGATGTTCTATAGACTGGACTGAAATGAAGCCACAGATGATAATAAAATCATTGTAGCATTTGCAGCCCTATTGATGTCTTTATTTTACATGGTATGTATTATGAGAAAGTCGTCAAGAACGCAGTTATATTCATGTGGACAAACACACATATATACATCCATGCACATGGTGTCTCTCCTACCCTCTCTCTGTCAGTCTCTCTCTCTCTCTCTCTCTCGCTCTCTCGCTCTTTCTCTCTCTCTCTCTCTCGCTCTCTCTCTCTTTCTCTCTCTCTCGCTCTCTCTCCCTCTCTCTCTCTCTCTCTCTCTCTCACACACACACACACACACACACACACACACACACACACACACACACACACATATGTACACAAAGATTGACAGTATGCCTCAGCCGATACTTTATATTACTGACCCCTCCTGGATGCGCTGTTGGACATTTGGCACACCATATGTATATTTACACTAATCTCTAATAAATATCTCCTCTAACAAGATGCCAAAGTCCAAATCCACTACCAGTGAATTATGGTGTTCATTATGGAGAGGGGGGCAGAATTGAAGGGATGGAGGTACGGCATGAAAAGACCAGGCTTTTTTCAGCCAGTCCCTCTACTATCTGGAATGACATCTTGATTCTAGACTGTGCCACTGTAAGATCATGTGAAAATAGTCTCAGGTGGTTTAACCTAATCTGGTCTGATCTGTTTAAGGTGAGCTTTCCAGGATCTGTCTGCATCATTATCTTATTTGTGGTATCTGACTGCAATGTACTCTTTGATAAAAAAGAGCCAAGATACTTTCTGAGAGGGGGGTGATATGGTGTGTTTGTGGGGGTGTCTGGTTTGTTTATCACTGGAGGCTGCGGCTTCCCCCTCCAGCTCACCTCTGTAAGGTGATTCTCGCTCATCAGTACCAGCCATTTCTAAAGCAGTGAGGGGCCCTGCTGTCCCTCATTTTCTGCCTGTCTCTTTAAGGTGGTGTTTGTTTATGCCGAGGCTCAGCTCAGTCAGACCTGTGCAGGCTCAGTGCTAGGCTCCTTTCATAGGGGCTCCATTTTGTTCTTAATAAAATGGCACTCAGTGGCTGGGGGACTGGCAGGCACCCAGCTCCCTGGGAAACCAAAGAATGCTGGCCTTCATTTAGCAACAAACAGCTACTGCCTGAGGAGGCTAGTTGCTCCTGCTCTTCAATGCTACTGCTGCTGAGCGTTCTGTGTTTGTGTGTGTGCGTGTGTCTGTGTGTCTAAGGAGTCAGCTATTGCGTCTCCTTACGTAGCTTTTCTCTCGTTGACGTTTACACCATTCCTTCTCTTCGGCTCGCCATCTCCGTCTGCATCCCCGTCTCAGCTGCCCTCTTGAAAACATGCAGCACCACTTCTCCCCATCCCCTCCTTTACTCTCCATGCCCTCACTCTCTCCATCACTCAGTGTGAATGGTGGGAACAAAGTGGCCATTAAGATGCATATTTAGAGGGGCTTAATCCTCCATCTTCCATAAACTTTCATTACACAAATACAGTATATAAAATACTGTAGGTTGCCTTTCTCTTTTTCACTGGACACTTCACTCTTACCTGTGTTGTAATGCTTTTACTAGTTTTATCGGAATTACAGTGCAACAACGCTCGTGACTTCACCTCATCGCAAATTTTTGGTAGGCATTCTATTGGCTGATGACATCCGGAAGTGCGCTCCGTTCCGTAAGTCTCGGACTTACGGGAGACACAAAAGTGCTTTCAACAGTCAATAAGAGTGTGGAAAAGGTAATACAGATAGAAGGTGGTTTAATATCAGTATGGGGAGGGTAAATAAACGTTTAAATTACCGTAAATAATAAGATAAATAAGATAAATTGTCGTTTTATCACGGAATTCGTTTATCGCATGTGGTTCCTGAATTTTTGGTGTCAACTGAAACAGATTAAACTAGAACCAAGCCTGTCACAAAAAAACATCCCACAACACCCCTAAATTCTAAATTTTACCCTGACCTACTTGCATTGGTCAAAGATCTAAGCTACTGTCATTGATCAAATCACTAGCTTTGATCTACGGTCTTACACTAGCCTTCTCGTCTTTCCATCCTATCCGGTTCCTGACTGTACAAAAGTTGAAATTTGGCCGTGACTTATTTTTCTCTAGGTCAGGGTCATTATCTCATTTTCATCCCCTTTACCGCCCGAGTAATGTGCTTTTTGTGTCATCTTTCTATCTGCAACGGTTGCGAAGATATTTGGTGGACATACAACGAACGGACGAACACTCACAATTACAATACATTGAAGCGGGATGTAATAAAACGTGTCTAGAAAACTTGCAACGTTCTGATGTTATACAAGGGTGTCTCAGTGTTTACAAGACAGGGTAGCACCAGGGTAGTATTAGTTTAAAATCTTTAAAATGCGATCAATTTAGTAACTTAATCCAAGAATTCATGTTTTTTTAAACCTCCTGTCCTAATTGGGGTCACAAGTGGGAGGCTACCCAAGCTGATTGCAGAGTTCACCCTGGACACATCACCTTTTCATCACAGGTCCAACACATAGAAAGATACTGTTCATCACAGGTCCAACACATAGAAAGACAATCAACAATTTTATTTATTTATTTATTCAGTTTATTTTTCTTCTTTCCAGACATATTATTACAACATATTTCACTTTCATCAATGTTGAAACATCGTCAACAACATCTGAAAAGAAAAAAAAAAGATTGACGGTAGAAGTCATTCGCTTGTAAGGTTCCCGTCCCCTAAATCATCAACAAAACATCTCTCTCATTAGAATATGTAATCAACAAACTCAGACATTAAAAGTTTTCAACCAGCTCATACATTGAATTTTGACAGACGTTCATACCCTTATCCACTTCCAAATTTTAGCCTTTTACCCTAGAGTATAACCATGTTTTCATTTTTCCTAGGAACACAAGGTTTGTTAACATCATGGATAGTCAAAACTAGATGTTGACCTTGCCAGTGTTCTCCACAAGAATATAATGATCATCTTCACCTCTTTCAGCAGACAGTGTTTATACAAGAATTAACTAGTTTGTTGCAGACACTTTAACAGTTTCACATGGTATTATATTGTCAAAAGATATCAACATGCTCTTTAAAGTCTCAAAGTTAATGTTATCCCATGTCATCACAAATTCATGTTGTTTTTTTGTTTTAGTTTAGGTTTTTTTTTGTTCATTAGTCCATGTTTCTGACATCAATGGTGTTGATTTTTTTGACTGTTCCATGAAATATTTGACTTGTCCAAAATCGTAGCGCTCGCAATATTGAAGTGACTCTGTTATACTGATCTTTGGTGTAGTAAGAATTCTTGTCTGTCTTTATTGCTCATATTTCACCAACTCCTCTGCACTCCTGATCACCATTGTTTTCATCTAGTCCGGAGAAAGCCCCTTTGTCTTGATGAAGATCCTGCAGTTGTTCGTCCAGGTGTTGTCGATCAGCCCATTCTTTTTCAGTTGTCGAGATTTTTTAGCCATATCAGCATTCTTTTTAGTGAGAGTCGCATTAATGTAGACATTTTTTCCTTTCAGTTTGAAACCTTGTTTCAGAAGAGCAGTCTTGTGTTTACGATTGTTGAATTTTATCAGCGCTGCAGGTTGTCTCCTACCTCCAGATGGTAATGGGTAACATGTCTCAATCTGGTCCGGCTCGATGTTAATCTCCAGGTTCCTCAGTTGAGTAATCACCTGTTGTTCAACCGACTCAAAATCAGTGCTGTGTTCAGTTTCCACTCCTCTGGTCACGGCATGGGCATAATTTCATGGCTTAAGTTTGATGCCGGTGATGATCACATCATTTATTCGAATGCTTTGTTCGAATTCCTGCATTCTTTGTTGCCCTTGCTCCGCTCCTTTCTGCATTTTTTCCATCCATCCATCCACCCGCAGTCACATTGACCCCTAGGGGCAATTTAGAGTCAATGATTCCTGTTTTTGGTGGTGGTAGGGAACTGTGGAACCTGGAGGGAAGCCACACAGACACAGGGAGAACACGCAAATTGTGCACAGAAAACGCCCCGATCCTCAGGTGACAGCTGTCTAGATAGACCCACAATGAAAGTTCAACACATGGAGAAACCAACATAAGAAAAAAAGTGCTGCATTTGTGAGCTTTTTGTCCATTTATGGTGTCAGGTTATGGGGCCACATGACATATTTGTATATTTAATATCTACTCCAACACAGAAAGCAGTAATGTGGTGTTGTTGTCATGAATTTAAGTTTTTTTATTTTCATCTTCTAATTTCACTCCAAAACCTTCTCTTGTATGAAGCTCATTTAATACTTTCAGATTTGTTTCAGGTCCAGCACAGTGGTGCAGTAGGTAGCGCTGTCACCTCACAGCAAGAAGGTGTCTATTCTCCCCATGTCTGCGTGGGTTCTCTCCGAGTTCTCTGGCCTCCGCGTATCTCCAAAACCTCTGCAGTTTAGGGGGATTGATCATATCAAATTGTCCAAAAGTGTGAGTGTGTATGCGAGTGGTTGTTTGTCTTTTGTGTGGCTCTACAAGGTGTTGGCAATATGTCCATGTCTCGCCTCTCGCCCGTAGTCAGCTAGGATAGACTCCAGCATCGCCGCCTGTGACCCACAAAGCCGAAAAGCGGCTGTAGACGAGAAAATTACAGTCATCTCGTCCACAAGAAAATGGATGAATGGATGCAGATTCATTTCACAGCAGCAACTGGAGTTGTTTTTTTTTTCTTTTTAACAAATTAAAAAATTGAAAAACTCAAACTAAAATCTGTGAATATCTGTCCAAATTTATCAAAGTGGTAAAAGGGTGTCAAAATGATTGTTGTGATGGATTGAGTAGTGATTATATTATATATTGTAAATAAATAAAATCCTCATAATCCCCATTTTTAGTAACTCAATCAATATCCAGATCACCTCTATTCTAATGTAACTCAACTGTAATAGAACTATTTTTATTGCAGTCTATGTACAAATTCCCTTTTCATTTATATTCCGTGGCTGAAAAGAAAATAAAGCTAAAAAATGCTGGTGTTTGCTGCCAAAACAGTAATAACCCAACGACACAACGATAAAGAGAAAATACTTGGCGTGCTAGGTGTACAAGAAGATTAAAGCTGGGACAGACAGGCGCAGCATTGGCTGTATTTTTCACATCTGAAGTGGCTGTATTAAACATGCAACATTTCTTCCCGTATCTCCTCATTATCCTATTTTAAAGACAGGCAGGACAGGTGACAGTGTGTAAATAAAGGGTTAAGAGGGAGAAAAACTACTGACATATATAAACAAAATACAGATCCATAGAATGAGCTATGCTGATGAAAGAAGAGATGACAGATGTGCAGACCCAAAGTGTAGAAGCAAAATGACAGCAGGAGAGGTGACAGATTATTAGACTAGAAAAGAGTAGTGTTGAAGGAGTTGACGAGGGGAGAGCTCCACTTTGTCTGTCGTCTCCTCCTAATGCAATGCATGTGAGGCCTTGGAAACAATGAGTCACAGCTCAACGGGACTGTCGCCTCTATCAGGCTGGAGCAGGCTTTCTCTGTGGAGGATGATTATGTCGGTGCGTGTCATTTAGCTACTGACATATCCCGCATGATGGAGGGACTTTGTCATCCCTCTGCTGCCTCTTGGACAGCACAGCTCTCGTGTGTCGAATACAACGGACTGCTGTTTGGCAACACAAGATGATGCGGGATTGTAAGAGTGTATGTTTCGTGCGCATACACAAGAAAACTGTCTGGCCATTTCTAAGTACACAACACAAACACATTGATCTCTCTAATCTTTGGATAACCATTCAATCATTGGCTGCTCTTTGGCGTTGCTTCGGGAGAGATACTTCAGCCATGACCTCATCACACGGGATGCTGACAGAGATTTGTTCGCAGTTTGTTTATATTTGTGTATGTATGTGTGTGTGTGGTGGTGACACTGATGTATAGATGAGCAGGTGGGTGTTGGACAGAAACAGAAGATGACTAGAAACCTCTTCTATCAAATTTCTCATTAGCTGCTGTTCATTGTGAGATTTCAACATAAAGCCCCTACCTACATTCACACACACACACACACACGCACGCACGCACGCACGCACACACACACACACACACACACACACACACACACACACACACACACACAAACAGACACGCACACGCAATCACACACACACATACAGACAGACAGTGCCTGTCAAGTTTCCCCTTCCTCTGCATTGTTTTCACCCTTCAGAAAGGCTGTCTGACTATTTTTTTGTTAAATTAATTTTTTTAAACTTACATGCGTTATTCCAGCGCCATAAAGTAATCACTTAGTTATAAACTCTTGTCCGTTTTTGTTAGGAGCAACAAGCTGTTGTTGTGGTGATTGAATGGCAGGCTGAACGACAAGTACGGCTTTTATGTGGGGAGGTAAGGCAATCAGGAGCGAGCGGCGGTGCACTGGTGGTGGCCTTTTCTGTGAGGCCAATTAGAGGGGAGATTTCCCAACAGATTGCTGCAGCTTCGTCTGTGTCTGGAGCCGTGCTTTGGTTTGATCCCATGAAATTAGTTTGAAACAATAGGGCCGAGCCATCCACCCTGCCTGTCTGCAATCTGTCATTTATCCGCGTTGCTCAACTTCTTTTTGTTTCCACTCTTTCTTCTTTTCTCTGCTGGCTTGTAACCTCTTCACCTTTATCTTGCACTTTATGAATTTCTCAGTTCCACAGTTCTCTATTTCCTATTAAACAGTCTTCTTTTCTCATTTTCCCTCCTCTTTTCTCCTCCTCTGTCGCTCGAAGTCAGAGATCATGATAGCCTGATATTTCCCTAGGAAAACCTCAAAAAACTCAGTCCTGTATTTCCCATAATGCTATACCATCAGTCATCATCCACTTTCTCATTTGTCTTTGAATGTATATCTCATGAGGGACAAAAAGTATTCAACAATTTTACATATGAATCAGTCCAAATCCAAATTTCATGCAGGCATCCATTTACAGTGCAGGGGGAAATTCTAAAATAACCTGGACTTATATTAAAAAACTATTGGTTATTACTGAGACCAAAGTTATCAATTTAATCCAATCACTCAAACCATCAAAATCAAGGGATGTTTTCGGAATGGACATGAACATGCTCAAAGATCTAGGTTCAGCTCTCGCCACCCCTATTGCCTCAATTATTAATCATTCAATTTCATCGGGTCACTTTCCAAAGGTCTGGAAATCTACTATTATTACCCCCATCTTTAAATCTGGTGATTCAACATCTCTGCATAACTACCGACCAATAAGCATTCTTCCTGCTACTGTATTTCCAAAATTGCAGAAAAATGGGTGGCACAGCAGATTGTCCATCACTTAAAGAGCAGTTCTCCCTCTCTCCACGCCATGCAGTTTGGTTTCAGATCCAAGCATTCTACTGAAAAGGCTACATGCCTCTTCACTGAGAAAATAAAATCTTGTCTCGATAAGGGTGGAGTTGTAGGAGCGGTATTTTTGGACCTTAGGAAAGCATTCGATAAAATAAATCATTCTGTCCTTCTTATCAAGTTCTTAAAATTCAACTTCATTCACAACGCTGTGAGCTGGATTGAATCATATCTGCATGATCGAACACAATCTGTATCAGTTAACAACTGCAGATCAGGTTCTCTTAGGCTTACGTCTGAAGTCCCTCAGGGATCAATATTAGGCCCCCTTCTATTTAGTCTTCATATCAATGATTTGCATACTGTTTGTCCTGACGCTGAATACTTAATATATGCAGATGCAACGGTGTCTTTGTTCATGGTCGCTCCAAAGACACTGTTGCTGCTAAACTCATTAAAACAATGTCCTGTGTCACAACTTGGTTGTAGGAGTGCTGTCTACAGCTAAACGTTTCTAAAACCGTAGGCATGTATTTCACAAAAAATAAATAGAGTATCACCTGACTCTGACATACTGTACATATTAATGGAGAAAAAAAACAAATTGTCAGCCAATGTAAATATCTTGGGTTAAGAATAGATTCACACCTTTCCTTTAAAGCCCATATTGACAAGTTGTGTAAAAAGAATCAAGTTAAATCTTCCAAATTTTTGTGGAATTTGAAGTGAAATGTCAACTAAAGCCTCAAAAATGTACTTCAACTTTTGCATGACCAGTTGGTCCCAGGCTGGTTAGAGTGGAAAAAAACATTGGAAGTTTTGTACAAACAAGCAATTAAAGTTATGGATAAAAAACCTAGGCACTATCATCACGGTGCAATTTAAAAAAAATACAGCCTTTTAGACTGGGACAGTCTTCACACATTTGCAGATTTAAATCTGATTTATTAAGTAGCAAACAAAACAGCTCTGAGCTTGTCACTCGAGGCTCTGTCTGAGGTGACTGTTTCATTCCTCTGTGCAGGAGCACTTTCAGTAAGTCGGCCTGGTCAGTGAGGAGCGCTAGTGAGTTGAACTCATTACCTGAGGAGGTTAAACTACTTACAACATACAAGTTCTTCACAAATGTGGTTTATCCACACTTATAGCTGCGGACACTAAAAAGACAAGCCTGCTGTGATGTTTTGATGTTGTGATCAAACGCTATGTTGTGATATGTGTGATGTTTTATTCTCTCTTAATTGTACTGTAAGTGTTTGAATATGTATCTTGTATTACATTGTATAGGTATTGTGTGCTCTATGCTCTCTTAACAGTATGTTCAGTATGTATTTTTGTTCCATTAGTGCCCTACTAAGTCTCTAACTATGTTTTTCTCTTGTATATGTTTTTTACTGCTTTTTTTACATCATGGCCAGGGGACTACAGATGAAAACTAGCCTTATAGCCATGTGTAAAAATGTGTTTTAGGAAATTGTATTGTCCCCTTTCAATTAAACTAAACATAAACATACAGCAGCATAAAACGAACATATAGAGAAGTTTCTTTTTGTGGAAATCACAAATAGCTGAGCATATGCTGCTAAAAGATCGTTTCACAAATATATATGTAAAATATTTTAGATAAAGAACATGTATGCTTTGGTGTTAATCTTCCTCTTTTTGCACTTCTTAGAGTGTTTTATGGGGGGGGGGGGTTGCATGCTAAAAAGAATGAGAAACACGGTGGATTGGCTGGTAAACTCTCCCACTGATGACTTTGTGGTTTATTGCAGGTTTCAGCGGGAATGCTGAGCCTTTAAAGCTGTACTAATGACCTGACGCGCACATCGAAGTGTGTGATAGTGGACCCTCGCTCACACACACACACACACACACACACACACACACACACACACACACACACACACACACACACACACACCTGTATTTACTTACATGTGCTCTTACTTTTTCTTTTTTCCACACATTATCATTATGTTTTCTTCACGCCGAGAAAATCATGTGTAGCTCACCATCAAAGTTCCTGCATCTCAACACACACGCGCGCACACACACACACACACAAACACATGCAGGCACTCTAATGTCCCTCGGGAGAGGCCTACCGGTCCCTTCATTGACTGATACACTGGAATAGACAATAAGGATGAGGATGCTTGTCCTTTATTTATCTGTTTTTGAATGTCTTCCACAGTGGTCACCCTTTTATTGATATATTGATTTATTGATACATACTGATCTTCTTTGGCTTCTGGTGATGTCAGAAAATTCTGTAATGCTAAATGCTGCTTGCAATGACTGGTTGATGGAAGACATTAAATGTTTCTCTGACCAAAATATAGATGCACACGATCAAAAACATTAAACGATGTGGTTTTAAAGCCATTTTCTCATGAAGTGAAGGAGGAAAACACCTGATGACATAACCTCTCGTATCTTTTTTTTTTTTTCTTTTTGTGGCATCCCATCCTCTGAAGTGTTTAGCCAGCAACGCAACATGTTACACAGAAAAGGCCACATAAGGTCACCAGACCTTGGTGCTCAGTTTTGGTTTAATTCTTGCTCATGGTCTCTCAGTGAATGCACAGACATTGAACAGTGTTGCCTTTTGAGAGATTTGTTAGTGGATATGTTCTTTGTAGTAGACACATTTCCACACAGCTTTCAGGTTGTTTAATTTCATTTTAAATGCTTCTGGTGATGATTAAATTAGTACAAGAAATCCTTGAAAAGAGTGTTTCCATTTTGAAGTTAAGAAGGTGAAATGAAAAAAAACAAAAACTCACTTCTTCCTGCCACAAGTCAAACGCATTCTAGTGATATTGGTCATCGTGATTCAACAACACAGATCTGAACAAAACTGATTAGGTGAAGATTCTTTGGCCCCTTTTGCTCTCATTTGCTGGCTGACTGCAGAAAGACAACACTGTCTCTTTAATGTGGGTAGGGTCAAAGGTCACTGTATTGCATTTGTAAGGTCAGCGGTTGAGGTCATGCTCAGCTCTGGGCCTTCCTGCTGCAGACAGCTGGGTCATGCCACCTACATAGAGTCCAATTATCCCTGCCAGCTAATAACTGCTCAACCCATTCCATCGCACAGTGCACACACACACAGACACAAGCACACACAGACGCGCACACACACAGACAAAATTTCCTGTTATACAATGACTGCGCTTCCATGTGCTTTATTGTATCTCCTTTAACCCATGAACATTGAGACGCTAAAAGTCTATAGAAAACATTGGAATCCCGATTAAAAGAAGGCAAGTAAAGCAAAGAACCACACATTTAAAAGCAATAATCCTCAGAACAATTCTCACAAAGCATAAATAGTGCATAATAGTGTAATAGTAATATTTTATTGGAGTAATTTATTGGAGTAATTTGCCTCTATTAAGAAAGTTGTGATTTTTGTACAGTTATTACTTGTTCTAATCAGTTTGAGATGATAACATCAGCATTTTCACTCTGAACTAAAGACAGTGTTTTATGTTGACTGTCAGTAACTGGTTATTAAATTGTTAATCCTCCACATCCATTATTTATGATAGTGTTTCCATAAATCATTAATACAATATTTTGTCCTATTTTTCTACTTTTGGCTGTAGTTCTGCTTTCCTACCACCTGTTGTTTCAAAAGTCTGAAGTTATTTTGCTTTATGACCACTTTTGCTTTATAATGTTTGCTCACATTGTAGGTCTTGCTTGAATGACACTGAGAACACAGGTCTGTGAGATTTAACTAATTATTACTTGTTATTCCAATTACAAACTTCTCACTGACATCATGTGTAACAGTGACCCTCACAAGGATCAGGAAGTCAGCTATAATGTTCTCAAAAACAATACAGTAGAGTCAGAGCTCATGAACACAAAGGTCAGTGGGGTCAGATTAGTTTTAGCCACAGCCTGTGGAGTGTCAATTTTCTGTGGCTTCACTGAGTTTTCTTTCAAAACGTGTCAGAAAGAGAAGCACAATACAGAATTTCCTGATTGTTGTTACTGACTTGATAAGCAGGTGGAAAAGCATGGTAAAAATTTAATTATACTCCACTTTACTTGAATAAAAACTACTGCTCCAATCTGGTATAGATTGGAATGCATCTGCTGGTATCAAATTCTATACCAAACCATTTCCATACCAAGCAGACCAATTTCTTAATTTGTTGGTTTAAATGAACTTTTCATGCTTTAGTTATACTGTAAATAAATTGGGGGATTTTTCTCAAAGCAGTCGATCATCACTCCAGCCAGCTGTACCGTTAAACCCACAACTAAGAGAGAAAATACATAAAGCAAAAGAGACAAAGAAGGCTGGAGTGAGGAGATATTTTGAGGCATATCTTGGCTGTCTGGCTCTGGCTAATGCCCTCTTCAGTGAGTTGGAATGGCACATAAGCTCCCATTAATACAGGAATGAGTTGAATTTAGCCCTGTCTGCCTGCATGACTGGCCTGGCCAGCCCTCCTGGCTTTCCATGAAGTGTGGGGCGCAACACTTACTGAAAAGCTCCGTGCTGCGCTCCAGCATGCCACACCCTCCCGACACCCCCTGCGCTCTGCTTTGTTCTCTAACTATAGCCGCAGCCGTGCCAAGGCCCCCCGACTTAAATATTCCACTATAAAACAAGTGATAATGAACATGAAAGCACCCAGCGCTAGTAGTTGACTGAGCCGCTAAGCACATGCAGCCATGTGGATACACGCATACGCAAACTGTGCTACATATAAGTGCACGCGCAGTGACACATTAAAGGTACGCGCACAGAATGTGCCGCACAGGTGCACTCTCACACAGAGGCAACATGCGCAGAATACATACATGTAATCCCACTCACTTTTGCATAAACACTCTGACTGTAGCATCAGAAATGAAAGTGTGGAGAGACGGGATGAGAGGTGTAGAGACCTTGGAGTGGAAAATGATTGATCCGTTTTAAGGGTCCTATAAATCCACCATCTGATGTGGCTATAAATGGGGGCATGCATGTCTTTCCTACCTGGCAACCCATCTCAGTATCACAACAGGGATATTTATACCGTCCATCATGACGTAGGACCTTGACAATTCCCTCACATGTCGGCAGTGAATAAGGAAATTAGCATTTAATCCCTTGTTCCCAACCTTTGAAAGGATAGTTAAATTCCAGGGTCTTTGTCAGGTAAAAATGAATGATGCTAGTTGGTATTAAAAAAAACGCAGTTCTGATCCATGAATGTTTCTATTATTGACTGTTTTTGACTGTGAGTATTGCTATTGATGAGTGGTTAGGGCTTTTACAGTAAACTGTATGTAACTGACTGTGGAGAGTCTGTACCGAGGGAGGCTCCATGTAAAGGTTGCCTGTCTCTGGAGCTCCCTGGAGTGCCCAGGCAGCCAGGCACCTTTGACCAGGACTAGGCCCCCTCAGGCCTCCACACACACAGACACACAAACTCACCTCTCTCTTGGCCCCCCAGTCTCCCTGGGGTGAGATGAGCCCACCAAGGCCCCTCCTGGAGCTGTTCCCCTCTCAGTCCTCGATCTCCACCTCTCTTACAAACCGCTCCACACAGACGTGGCCAAAAGCCAGGGGACGCCACTGTTGGGATCAGGGGTTGAGGGTAGTAGATGATATGTGTGCCTATGCATGTGTGTGTCAGTGTGCACGTGCCTGTATACGTGCATGTGTGTGTATATATATGCGGAAGGGGGGTCTACCCCCAGACACAAGTTGCTCAGTTTTTTGGAAAGTCTCTGGCCCACCCAAGAGGAAAGAGCAGGAGGAGGTGGTGGGGGGGAGGGGGCCAAGGCCTTGGGGGAACAAAGCCTTATTTCAAACTTGCCGAAAACAGGGGTCTTTATGCTGTGATGCTGGGGCCCCCTCCTATGTAGGGAGATGTTATCGCAAAGATGCAATATCCACCTCGGCATACGGCTGGGGAGTGGGGTGGGGATAGGGGCGCATAGGCCTCCAGTGTTACACTAAGTACCCTGGGGCACTGACCTCACTAATGAAGTCTCCCTTGGCTGCTGCTACCCACTACTGTACCCTCCTTTGTCTTTCACACGGGGATCTCTCGCTCTATTTGTCTGTCTGCCTTTCCGTCAGCCTGCGTGACTAGCTATGAACAGCAGCTGTGTGTGTGTCTGTTTGTATGTGTGTCTGTGACCATTGGTCATATTTGCCTACTTTGATAGTTTACTATGTTTACATAACTTATTGTTAGTCAATTTTGCCTTTGTATGCTGATGTTATCATGTTTTGTCTACCATTGTGAATTTGTCTTTGATTCTTTTATTTGAATTTGAAATATGCCTGTCTTTACTTTTTATCTATCTTCATGCCTGTCTTGGAAATGTCATCCTGATTTACTGTCTGGGTGTCTGCTATAGTCTTCTCGACTTTGAAGCTTTCATTTTTCTATCCATGTTCACTGAGACTTTTACATGTGGCCTAGAGTTACGTTCAAAGATGTTTCTTCAAAACTCTTCAAGGAATCCACAAGTGGGAAAAGGCAAATTTGATTTTTTTTGAGATGTGGCTTGGGGGAGAAGCACAATTAAAAATGGACGCCCCACATTCCAGCGTGGAGCCAGTGGCCTGGGGACAGGATTTGCTCAGTTTTTGTGATAGTTTGGAAATACCACCACTCCATGGCGTGATCCTCATCTCAATTTGCATCTTCTGTTCCAACTAAAATTTACAGATTCAAAATGATATTAATTTAGAGCTGTGAGAAATTTGGGCGTGAGATATCGAGGACTTGGAGACCGTTATACCACCTGACAACTTGATTCACCATTAGAACAAATTCATAAGTGCAAAAAGTTTGAAAAAACTAATGAGGAACTTGTGGTCAACAATTCTTTGTTCTAACCATTTCTGTAGTTAAGCAAGCCATTTCATTGTAAGCTTGTAATAAAAATGCCAACTCTACCATGGCACTGTTTTAAATTAGATGGGTGATTTATCCCAAAGGCTTTTATACAGTCATCATATATGATGGAGCTTCCAGCCTTCTGATGCTTCAAAGCTACCAGTGGTCCCTGAATCCACCAATCAGTCAAGAGGTGTGGCATCCCTTCTTTGAGGCACCGGGCAAAGGGAGCAGTTCTCTCTGCAATTCCACAAAGCTCAGCCCCTAGAGAGCCAAAGTGGAAAGTTTGCTTTAGCACCCACTGGGTTATAAGATGAAAGAGCTTTGGGATGACATGGGTCTATGGATGGAGGACGAGGGGGAGCACTGAGCTTTTTATCCCGTCTGGCGTGCTGTGGCTGGGCTCGACCCACATCAGCTGTCCACTTTTCTCCAGCTGCCAGTTGCCATGCAGTCCAAAGCTGGCCTGTCTGCTGATGGATTACCTGAGCAAAAGAGTGCACCCCTTCATCCCCTTTTGCTCTGAATATACAGCTCTCACTACCCATCCTGAAAGCCCTTACCTGAGCACCCCTGCATGGCCCTGGGGTGCAGTTATAAAAAGATGAAGGGGTCTGGAGCTTGGGTCTGGTTGGGCTGGACTATAGTATTGGCAGGGGCTTGTGGGGGACTGCTGTAGCAGTGTTTATGGGGGCTATCCAGGATTAGTTGGCGGCTGGTGGTTATTGATTCAATTTGAGATGCTTTTCTATCTGCAAGCCACCTAAGGCCAGCGCACATGCTAGCTTCCTCCAATGGGCCCTAATCCCTGCTGGTTATAAAAGGAATATGCCTTTGGTGGTGTAGGAGATGCTCTGAATGCCTACCCTGCAGCAGAGTAGGCATCTGTCATGTGTGTGTTTGTTTGAGTCGGCACTGGGATCAGGGGGCTCGTCATGTTGGCTGCAGGTTTTAGCTGGTGCTGAGAGCTAGAGTAGAGAATGAGTCGCCAAACTTTTGGTATGTGCTTACAATTTGCGTCGTTGGTGGTATCCATGTCTCCAGCATTAACATGCATGCATGTTGTACTTAAAGTTGCAGGTCAGAACAACCGTGAGCAGCATTTTTACCAAGCAGTCAGTGACTTCACGAATTTGTAAAGTGAAAAAGCCAATGGGGCAGAGAAGGAGATATAGTCCCATGAAGCATCAAGCCTTTTTCAGCATTGTTGTCGAAAGGGTGGACTCATGTGTGTACGTCCAACAGCAATTTTTCAGGTACTATACGAAAATATAGTGCAAAACAGAGAGAGGTGCACACTTTTAAGATTCCAGAAATTATCCTGAGTTGCTCTTTGATCTGACAGATTGCCTTCAGGCTTGAGAAAGTCTACCAGATCTACCTTGAAGAATGAGCGAAAGCAGTGAAAATAAATGACAGTGACCAGAATAGAGGTAGAGGTGGAAACCAGAGGTTAACGAGAAGACGAACAGTGGCTGATGGATGATGAAAGAGTGATGCAGCTCTTTTTCTCATCCCCTCCCTCTCATGTATGTTTATTCTGAGATTGTCATTTGTCATTTGTGGAAGGCCTTTCTTTCAGTCCTGCGACAGCCAGTTCCAAATCATGTGCAGACAGATGGAGGGGCCAGCAATTCAAGGAGAGATGGGAACCAAGGCCAGCATCCCACTTTTGATGTCTCTCCCCAGGGCCTCATCCTCTCTGTCACTCCCCTAGATGGTGCTGACAGATGGAACTTCGAGACATGAACCCACTGGGGACAGTGACACAGAAATATGAAACAGAAGGACGGATGAGTGTGAAAGATAAATGGCTTGATGAATGGAAGGTGATGTATGACACAATGTCCAGTGCAGCAGCATCTCACCATTTCAGCCTTTCATCATGCATTATGCATGACTCGAATTTCATGTACCTCAGTGAGCATTGTGTTAATTGATAACACATTTTCACTTAGACAAATAGGTGTCAGAAAAGAATGTTGCTGAACGTCATCCCTGTCCTGATGGTCAGGTACCTCATTGTTATTGGTGCATCCATTAAGATGACACTAAAATAAGATTGCTGTATTAAAAAATAAGGGGAAAAATCCTGCTGCAGAGCTTTTGGTTAAAACATGGGGGATAAATAGTTTAACCATCAATGCTTTTACTTGAATTTCTGGAGCACATTTCCTTGCTTGGAATATGTTAAAGCACAGCAAGCCATAGAGGTGGAATGTGTTAACAGCAGTGCTGTTGCACCACTTTGAAGAAAGTAGTTAATGCAAAATGCTGTTGGTTTGTTCAGGGAGTTGATCATTCTGCAATTAACCACTAGAGGCTGACAGATTGCTGTGTCCAGCCACAGTGACTGATGAATATTCTGCAGTGCCACCCAAATTAAACGTAGTGAGATAATAGATACACATAAATAATTAGCATCCACTACAGTATAAAGAAGCCATCTTCAGCTGCAAGCAAGATGTCATGAGGAGAACATCAGATTTTGTTTATTTCTATGAATCAATTTCAGGCTTGATTGTAAGTCTGTTTGTTTCATAATTCATTCACAGTATGTCTAAAATTTGCTGCATGGATAAACCATCTAATCACTGATGAGGAGGACAGCAACAGAAATGCATTGGTTTGCTCTATAGATTGTTTAAAAACGTATAATGCTCCAGTCATTCGACATGATTCCAGTCACCCACTGTACAGGGAGTTCTCTTTCTGACTGTAGATACTGTTTGTTTCTGCAGGGAAAATAGTTACTAGTCATTACTTAACTAAGTATTAAGTCTTGTGATTTTTATTTTTGACCATTTTATTGCTTTGTTTCTACAGTGTATTTTTTAACTATGTATTTACTTCATAGTTTTTATTGTTTGTTTGACGCTGTGAGGATTCTGTACTGTTGACAGTACATCAAATTGCAACTCAGAAATATAAAAAATTTCTTTCATCCCCAAACCTTGACAACTCTATATCTATGCTGTTTAATAATAACATTTCCAGGATACATAATTACTTTAATTAATAAGTGAACCAAAAATGTTCTTCCTTGTCAAAAGAACTGGACCGTTGTTATTTTTTTTCTAGTTATTGAAGTAAATGAATTATGCAAGTATGAATGGATAATTGTTTTGGATCGGTGTCTTGCACAATGAGTAATTGGAGAAGATGTTTGCATTGTATGGTAGGATGGTACCAACCATCAGGGTGTTTCACCTACCACTCTTCCCATTTGCCACGCAGGTGACCTGGACATTTGGGACCGGAGGCCCTGGGGCTAACTTCCTGGAGCAATCTGATGCAATCTGGTTCCCTCTCTGCTTTACATTTGAATTAGGCGTTTGCTGACTTTTTATTTCAACTTTTTGATGAAGCTCTTTGTGTAATGCATCCATCTTTCCACAGACGTTGGACCGTTAATTTTGTCAAACAATGTCATTACAGGTGGTTTATGATTCTTGTTTTTAAAACTGGGGTAACACAGCAGTTGTTTCTTTCATCATCAATTTCACATACAGACTCAATCCATTTTGATGAATTTTTAGAGGATGTGTATCACAGTAGATGTATGTCACAATCAGCATCACCTAATGCGCCTGGATTTAGGATGTACTGTACTTGTACACTAAAGTTGAAGCAGCATTTCATTTTTTGCTGTGTAGGATGGTTTGTATCACATGCTGTCTCGCTTTCTTGTCTTTCTTTCCATTGTGCTGTTATGTTTTCCCATAGTCACAGACAGCTCGACCCTTGTCTCGCCCATAAACATTCCTTGTTTTGGAAGTCATGGGCGAGACATGAATAAATGAAAGTGCTTGGATCCCGTGTAATGGGAAAAAATTCCTGCTAGTATAGTCAGGTCTTGCAATTCTTTCATTATCTCCATACCATTAGATGAGCAAGCCTATAAGCAAGGTGGTGTTATGTTGTTGGTATTGAAAGACAAGTTTGTGTATTGTTTAAAAAGCAAATTTGCACTACACATTAATTTACTTGGTCTATAAACTGTCGCTGTTGTTGGTGAAGACGGTGAAGACGGTATGAATGCCAGTGAAGAAATGGAGAGAAGCAGTCATTTGATTCCTCTTTACCTCAAACTTTATCCCTCTCAGGCATTATGTAGTACAAGTGATGATGCAAGACTGAGCTTGGATGCACCTTCCCTACTCCCCCTTCTCCCATTCCTTTCCTTGCCTCACTCTTTCCTGTCTCAACAATCCCCACTCCTCTACCAACCCTCCCACCCAAGCCATGCTTTTGAATTGACATGGCACCCACCGGGTCGGGGACCAGGCTGGGGATTCTGAGGTGGCGCCCAGACTCGGATTATTTACAGGAGCTGTAGCGCTGTACAGACTGTGGTATTTCTTCTTCCAAATGCCATGGATAGAAAGGCATGTTATGGGAAATACAGATTCTCTACTCTGTCTAACTCCGTCCTTCTCTCTGCTGGTCTGTCTGTCTTGGAACCATTCTCATGCAGTCTCACATTATTTAATCAGAATGCATACAAGCTTTGTATTTATAGACACAACTAAAGAGTTTGTCCTTTTTTGGATCAAGTGTAGTGCAGGAATACATTGCACTTTCTGGAAAATAATACTGAGTAAAATGCATTCCTGCTTCCCTGAAACATATCAGCACACTGATGGATTGGAGGGATACCCCCGTTGACCACCAGGGCTCCCAAACTTCATGGTATCACTTCTCTAGCTTTTTATGACAAAGCAAAATGTTCTCCAGACTCTGTGACTGCTACTGGGCAAGACATCTGAGCCAGCCTGGATAAATGCTTCTGCAGGGGATAGCTAGCTGGGTCAGATAGGGGAAATGGTATGGATCCGATTCTGGCATTGATGCCATGTTCCACATGCCCAGAATAGCAGGCCGTTCACGGATATCTCAGTACGAACAAACACTGTAAATTAGAGGCCTGCATGTGGCAAAATGGTTTGAGAAGGGGATGGGGTGGGGTGGGCCAGTGGGGGACACTGCGGTTGGGAAGGAGAGGGTTGATAGGATTTGAGACTATGTGGGTTGGGGGTTGTTTCTGGGGAGTGTGAGGCAGTGTGGAGTCAGCAGGGGTCAGGTTTGCTGTCTTGGGTATCAGCATCCGGATACTGACGCCAAAACAGCACAAACTGGTGAAACGATTAGATGAAAGGGAGAGATGGATAGACCTCCGTTGTGGGTCACGCAGTTTCACGGCTACTGTAGCCCCCTGGAGAGATGAAGACATGGCAATATGGAGTGAATGAATGAGACAGCAAAGAGGAGAAAAACTTGGCGTCAGTTGGGGGTTGGGGAGGGGTAAGTTATGACATGGAAATCCTAGCCTGTTGGTCATGTTGGCCTGTGTGGGGCGTAGAGCGTTAGGAAGGTCTCAGAGCCTGGCTGCCTTCTACCTGGCACCGGTTAGAGCCTGGATACAAGGAATGAACCTGTCACTGACTCCCCTGCTTGTAAACAAACCAAATACCGTGGGAAGGATGAGGTGTGAAGCAGAAGATGCTGCTGTCTCCATGCCATGTCTCTCTCAATCTCTCTCTCCTTCCCTCTCTTGCTCTCGCGCTCTCTCTATTTCTCACTCTCACTCTCACTCTCACTCTCTCTCACTCTCTCTCTCTCTGTCTCCCTCTCTCTCTCTCTCTCTCTCTCTCTCTCTCTCTCTCTCTCTCTCTCTCTCTCTCTCTCTCTCTCTCTCTCTCTCTCTCTCTCTCTCTTTCTCTCTCTCTCCCCTCTCTGCTCATCAACCCCCAAATTTTTCCTCTTGTGTCAGCAAGAAATCAAATATCACCCCCTTCCTTTGCTGATGTCCTGAACTTACGAACTTTCTGAACAACATGTGCCATTTTATTTGTATGCCACGTGAACTATTGAGGCAAGCCAAAACCTGAACCTCAGCTCCTCACGCCTGAAAGACACTCTCAGAACTACATGAGTGCACGTGAACCTCAGAGAAAGATCCAGTTCCTGCCTGCCATTCCTAATGATGCCAGAATATTGATATTCAACTCTCCATCCAATATTTCAACATGTGCCCTGTAGTTTAAATTCTGCCTCATTCAGGGTAAATATAGATTTCTGTGCTCAGCACAGCATATTTAAGTTCGCTAGATTCAGCTAGTGTATTACCAATAAAATACTGTTCCAGAAAAGATAATATTGTAGTATCTATGGCAACCACAGGCTTTGTATACAGGAGATAGAGCAGCGATGCAAGCAGACATTTTTAACCTTGATGTTTTTGAAAAGATACCATTACAAGTTAGTCTGTAACTTCCCATTGCTAACCCACCTATGAAAGCCACTTTCAATGTTCTTTCCACTTTTGGATGCATGCCCCCCCCCCCTCCCCTCATCCTCCTCTCCCCGACAGGTCTCACAAACACAGTCTGTCATTTTAAATTTAATGCCTGAAAATAAGCACTGGTTTTTGTCCTGGGGGATCAAGAAATGACTAAGCAATGGCTGTGTGCAAAGCCTTGCTGGAGAGGCCCTAGGGTGAGGGAAAGGAGCTGGAAGGAGGAGCTGGCCCCCGAGACGCCTATAAGCCATCAGAACACACACTGGCCTGGCCACAAAAATGAGCCTCTGGCCAGTGTTGGCTACCCCTTTGGCTTTACACAAATACAAATCTCATTGACACACACATACATAGAAATGAGTGGAAAAGTGTGACTGGAGATGGCTGACGAGCATGTAGAGGGGAGGAAAGATGATGGGAGAATTTGGGAATAGAGGGGGAAGTGGGGGGGTCAGAGTGTTGCAAAGTCATTCATATTTCTCTCCCTCCTTGTACGAGCAAGCCAAACCTCACTGGCCAGAGCAGGGTTCCTCGTAAACAAGCCGCAATCACACAATGGCGCCTAAAACTCCAGAGAAAGAAAGAAATTGTTGTAATGAGAAAATAAAAGACAGGAACTGAGGAAAAGAATGAGAGAAAGAAGACATGCTTGCCTCCAGACTGACATGCTGATGAGGGGAACACACTCAGCAAAGAAAGGCAAAAAAAAGTGCAGATGTACTGCACAAGTATTTTACATGGTGGATGTTATGTAAGGGGCTCTACTCTAACCAAAGGCACCAATTTAACGTCATTTTTATGTGTGAAGTTTTATTGGTTATGCTGTCAGCTAAATAATTTTGTAATTTGTCAGGATCCCAATTTTGATCTCAAAACGAGTCTGAGAATCTGGATCATAAATTTTTGTGATTGTTTTGTACATGGAAACATTTCAGCTATAATCCACCAACAAAGCCAAAGTCAGAGCCTCTGCTGCATGAACATCTTTCTTTTCATCACGTTTCACTCCTTGAGCTCTACCATGATTGCACACAAAAGCAACAGGACCCCCTTCAGACTAATGTATTCATATTACAGGCAATTATATCTTATTACCATTTTGTATGAGAAGCGAGGCTCATTTGCAATATTTGCTCAGTGAATGTCTAAAAGTGTGAAGAGGAGGGAGCCTTGTTCTTCCTGCTGTGCTGTGATGCTGCAGGAGAAGTGTAGCATAGCACGAATTTTAATGACTCATTTCCCTCAACTGGAAGAAGAACAGGGGTGCTAATTCAGATACATTACTGCTAATAGCCCAAATAAAGCTTCTGAGAGCTTACTTTCTGGCTTGCCTAATGGAGGAGTATATATGGTAATGTTTGCCCTGGTCTGGCACTCATGAAAGGAATCTATTTTTTTAATGTTTCAACTTCTTCAAGCCATCCCTTTGTTGTACAAAGCGTGTAATCTAAATCAACATGAAACATTATATTCTGAGTGGTAATAGCACGAAGTGAGGTTCTGTACTTGACATGTCAACAAACACCATGTCATCAACTTTTGCGTCACATTCCTTTGGCACAGCTTATATTCCATGTTTCTTTGATGAAATGTAACACATATGGTCAAATAAGCCCTTTCACTTCTGCTTGCTTTAGAGCAGTGATGCTGTTAGTAATCATAGTGATGCATGTCTTTGTAGTGGTGAGTGGCAAGGATACATAAGAGCAGGATTTCATGGATGTGGCTGTGTGCAATTTAAACAACAAATGTGTCGTCTTAGACATTAAAATTTGCAAAATAGTTACACCAATAAAAATGCTGAATAATCAAAAGTGGAATATCTGGCTTCAAGGGGTTTTGTTGGCTACCCATCTTAGAACAAGCCGGCCAAAGACAATTTCACTCTGGTCCAATTAACTGGAGAACAAAAACAGTCGAAGTGTGTGGCTTTTGGAAATTGGTTACCAGTGGGTTTTGAGATGGATTTCTTCCACTCGCCAGAACTACAAGCCTTATCCTTAAATATACTCAAGGCAGAACACACCAGACTGCATTTGTGGATCAGTTTGTGTAGATCTTAAATCGGCATAATGAAACTCTGGCAGGGCGGGGCGGCAAATGTCCTTTTGCCTCTGTGTTAGTGCTACCAGTTTCCTTTAGACACTTACCAGAAAGCTGCCAAATGACAGTACCATTTAATGGCTAATACACACTAATGTCAAGCTCAGCATCTTTCACGTGAAAGTATGCTAAATGCAAAGGGTGAAAGGGTTTCTCTGTTGTGCTGTCTCTTTCCTCCAGACTCCGTTTTTGTTGCCGTGCGATGGAGTCTGTGGTGGTGTATTTAGGTGTACGGTTTGGGACAGGAAGAGGGGAAGCGCTGAGGTTATTTGATTGCTTCATTATGGCCATATATATGGCCATATATTTATGTATACTTTGTTACGTATGTCATTACATGTACACCAGTGAGTGTTTGTTTGTTTATGTGTGTGTGTGTGTGTGTGTGTGTGTGTGCGTGCATGCGCGCATGTGTGTGTGTGCGTGCATGCGCGCATGTGTGTGCGTGTGCGCGCGCATGCAACAGAGTAAAGAGGGCTCAGTGTTTGGACCACCCTGCGAGCTGGGCTGAGTGACAGCATGGGCCTCAAGTCTCTACACACATACACAGTCCACACACAATCAAGCACATACAGCATCCAAACATGCATCAGCGCAATCATTCTTAATGTCTTATGACCAAATACATATCAAGCTCCAAAGCAAACATGCAGTATTAAAATGAAATAAATCAGACTGGGATGAGGGGAGAACACACACTCTATGGTACAACACTACACGACCCAACAGTGTCCCAGCAAACGTACCTGCTGTCTCAAGCCTGCCCCTCAACCCCATATTTCTCTACACCTGATTTGAAAAGACAGGTCAAACATTACTTAGGTGCTTTAGGAATAATATTTTCCTTTTCACTGCAAACATTAGGAATAAAATTAATGTGGTGATGACATAAAGCTAAATTAAAATAAACTGTTACTTATTTTTAGGCCATTTTGACTGTAATTGATCATTAGTCAGCAGTTGGTTTTCTTTATTACATTTTGTTTGCAATGAATAGAGGCCTGAGTCCAACCATAGTGAAGTGTAAGCATCGTTAGCTGTGTATATTTAGGCTTCTGGTCAGAAACTCACAACGGTTTAGGCTGCGTTGATGTAATTTGTATCCTCTAATATAACACACTAACTCGTCAGGATATTGTTTTAGATCAATATTTATACAGTGGACAAAAATCCATTGTGTACAAAGTTAGTTGAGTAGTTTTTCCTAACTTTCACAAACATGCACTTCTTTTTTCTCACCACACTCAAAAACAATAATACTGCATGTTACTTAATTAAATCAGTGAAACATTTTTACACTAACAAATATTGAATAGATATGAAAGCTCCCAAATCTGTTAAAACAAAACCTGAGTCATGAGTAAAATCTAAGTAATATTTTCTAGTACGTCTGAACGAATTGATTTGGTTCAATTACCTACACAAATTGAGTAATTGTAACTGAATTTGGGGGGGTCGCACCCCAAAATGAGGGGGGACGGCACCTTGCCCAATGGTGCCTCGGCAGTGGCTGGGAGGTGAGCTGACACCTTCCACTGTCAGCTCACACTCTGAGGGATGTCCTGGCACGAGTGGGATTCAAACCACCGATGGCTGGGCGATCCGTCTTCAAGACATCTGCTCTACTGCTGAGCCACTGCCAGAGTGAGGGACCAGCGCCCCAAAATCCAAAAAAGGTGGAATCTGTTCCCTTCTGTTTACTTGATGTTTTTAAGTTGTTAGTTACATCTCCAATACAATTAAGTTGACTTGTTTAATAATTGCACTTATTAGAACTAACTGATATTTGTTAATATATTCTCAAAAAGGTTGGTGAAACATACACTTATTATTATAAATATTTAAACCGTGTAATATGTGAGTCAAATAATACTGTATTTTAAGTAAGTAAAATTAATTTACATGTGTCTATTTCACACAAATATTCCTGTTGGAGTTTTACAAATTAATTTTGATGTAGTCAAATCAAATACTCATCTTGATGATATTCAGAATTTTTATTAGAGCATGTATAACTATATATTATTGTCACATTTACTAGGTCCTTGAATCCTTTTTTAGAGTGCAATGACAAGACAAGAAGACAAGACAACTTTTTTTTGGAAACACATTGAGGACTAGTCAAACATTTATGCATGTCATTGTCTTTTGACAGACCAATACTAAAATGTCTCTTAATCAAATCAAAGTAAACCATTTTCTCTCACGTGTTCTATCATTTGTTTACTTTGTGATAGCACAAACATGTACCAACAAGAAAAGAACTTCCAAATGAATATTGTAATTGGTTGTAATCACAAATGGTGAATCCAAGTAACATATCCAAGCTAAAAGCGAAATGTTCAAGTGGTCACATCATCCCTTTAATAAATAAAGGATGGAGTATTAGATCAACGTTTTTGAATTGCTAGCAATATCTGGCTCCACGGATATGACTGTGAAGTCGGAGAGGAATCATGAAATCCTGGATCTGCAGAACTGTCTCTGGTAGTTCAGGAGGAAAGATATTGTTTAAGATTGAAAATTGAGCACCTTACAAATTCCATAAGCTGTATTATTTCAGTTCAATTAAATAGCTACAAATTGCATCACTGATTAAATAGTTCCGTTTGACATCTCAACCTCTTCTGCGTGGATTCTAAATGTCAGTCAGTCAGTCATCTACAGATTACCACAGCTGTATCCGCCGCAGCGGGTCACGGGGAGCCGGAGCCTATCCCGGCGGCATAGGGCGTGAGGCGGGGGACACTCCGGGCATGATGCCAGTGCACCGCAGAGCCATGGATTCTAAATGTCAATGTTTATAGTTTGATATGATTGTTGCATAAGCTCAAGTCCCAAAAATAGGATTGCTGAGAGATAAAGAATTGAGCAATTTATAAAGCAGCTGTCCTAAATGAGAAGCTGGTGTTTGTGCATGAAAAGCCAATAGCAGCTTTTCTTTATTATTCCTCTAGCTTTTAAAGTGCATCCTTTGGCTGTCTATGTACAGCACATTAAACATGAGACTGTAGTGAAAAAAGTGTCCCAGCTGGACAATCTGTATCTGAATTTGCACGCCTCTCATTATTTGCTGAACATGTGAACAATCGTTGAACATTCTTTTGAATAAATGGTACTTTTCGGATGTACGGCTCTGCGCACGCCACATCACTTCCTGGGAGCGTCCTCGCTGGTGGGATACAAGTATCTATGGTAACAAATCTCAAGTAATTAAAAACTGCATTAAACCTAGCAAAGTCAACCCTTATAGTTATTGAAAATCACTCCAGAGTTGTCTTAATCTTAATTTTAAAGCTGTTGCTGTTGTTTGTGCTGCACTGCAACATATACTGAGTGTGGACTGTTTGCATGCTGTAATTTTTCCATTGGAAACAATAAGCATTTCACATCCTCCTGGGTTTATCGCGACGTTGTAGACTTTGAACATACTAAATAACATGTCAGGACAGAATTCCAAACGCAGCCTTTCAGATTTTTGGTAAGCGGGGCTTGGATCAAGTCAATTTCTCTTCCACTTGCAATGAAATATTTCATAAAATTACATTAAATACCAATGTCCCAATGTCACCCACTGCTGTAGCCTTGTTCGTGCACATTTCTGTTACTCTTACTGACCTTTTCATTGATACAGCTGCAATTTAACAGTAATCAGAACACTTATTACAGTATCATTTTGTTGGATGCATGACTCAGTCTAATAAGAGCTTTGCAAAGCAGAACAGCATTTTGCAGTAGCAGAAAGAGAAGGGAGGAAAGCCAGGTTTGCTGGTTGACTGACTGGGGATATCAGAGAAGGAGGAAGCAAGAACTGTGCTGAGCTCTCTCCAATGATTAAAAGCAGTGTACACATGAACCATTTAATTGGACTAAGGGATAATAAATGTAGCTATGACCACTAGCATACGTAGGTGGAGTAAATGTGCATCTGTGTGGGTGTTTGTGTCTGTTTGTGTCTGTGACTATTGTTGTGGGCAACTTCCTGACTGATGTGTCACACCCTGCAAATCTATTCTTAATCCTAGGACTCATCCGTGTTCTGCATGCTGCTAATTACTTTCAATATATTTCATATCACAGTTGACTCATTCTGTGTTACTGTCGTGACTATGTATCTATCATATCGTGGGATTTGTGCATTTGAAGCAGGAGGATTTATGATGACTAATGTCCTCCTGTATCATTTTTACTTTTCTGATGTCACTGTGATACATATTAACAAGAACATATGTGAGGAAGATGAAGACAGGTTGGCGGTAAATGGAAAATAGAAGTGCTGACGTAAGCGTATCAATTCAGCAAGGAATGTCAGGGGCTGACGATGGAGCTATGTGTCTGTTTCCAAGGTAAAGGTGGTCATTAGTGGTGTCTCTAATTAGACTGTATACGTCATGAGTGACATCAGCACTTGAGGTATTGTAGGTGTTAATTTGTCATCAAATTTTCACTTTTTAAAGTGCTTGCATTCTTTATAATCTTTTCCTAAAGAAATCTGTTTGATATACTTCTCATCCCGTTTCCTTTACAACTCTATTTTTCAGATTCTTCCCCGATAATTTATTCTTGTCTTTCATCTTATACTCTAATTTGCATTTCTTTTTGTCTCTGACTGCTTTTTCCCTTCTTGTCATCATCTTTTCCATGTTCAAAGCACAGCTTAGGCAAAGGCACAAACGTTCAGAACTCCTACAACAAACCATGATTTTCTTTGTTGATAATCCAAGTGCTTGGCTCGATGATAGTATGAATAGCCAACTCATCTTAACGGATTCCAGGCCCCTCTCACAATGTGACTTTTTTATTATTATAAGTTGTATTTAGTGTCATAGTTGAGTTATTTCTCAATCCGATGCTCTTCCAAGATCTAATGGGCAATTATCTGTGCAGGAGAAGTTAATGGGTGTCCCATTTCACAAAGTCCCCAGTGATTTATGTCAATGAGTGCCATTGTGTGGAAACGTGGCAGATCCATGCAAACCGCTTGACTTGTTTAGATTTTCTCTATGGAATCCCACACCCATTGTAAGC